>NW_027316214.1:20000-40550 GCF_026437365.1 Eucyclogobius newberryi | reverse complement strand
GCGGTCAAGAGTGCCCCTAGTATGGATGAAACAAGCGGTCAAGAGTGCCCCTAGTATGGATGAAACAAGCGGTCAAGAGTGCCCCTAGTATGGATGAAACAAGCGGTCAAGAGTGCCCCTAGTATGGATGAACAAGCGGTCAAGAGTGCCCCTAGTATGGATGAAACAAGCGGTCAAGAGTGCCCCTAGTATGGATGAAACAAGCGGTCAAGAGTGCCCCTAGTATGGATGAAACAAGCGGTCAAGAGTGCCCCTAGTATGGATGAAACAAGCGGTCAAGAGTGCCCTAGTATGGATGAAACAAGCGGTCAAGAGTGCCCCTAGTATGGATGAAACAAGCGGTCAAGAGTGCCCCTAGTATGGATGAAACAAGCGGTCAAGAGTGCCCCTAGTATGGATGAAACAAGCGGTCAAGAGTGCCCCTAGTATGGATGAAACAAGCGGTCAAGAGTGCCCCTAGTATGGATGAAACAAGCGGTCAAGAGTGCCCCTAGTATGGATGAAACAAGCGGTCAAGAGTGCCCCTAGTATGGATGAAACAAGCGGTCAAGAGTGCCCCTAGTATGGATGAAACAAGCGGTCAAGAGTGCCCCTAGTATGGATGAAACAAGCGGTCAAGAGTGCCCCTAGTATGGATGAAACAAGCGGTCAAGAGTGCCCCTAGTATGGATGAAACAAGCGGTCAAGAGTGCCCCTAGTATGGATGAAACAAGCGGTCAAGAGTGCCCCTAGTATGGATGAAACAAGCGGTCAAGAGTGCCCCTAGTATGGATGAAACAAGCGGTCAAGAGTGCCCCTAGTATCACTGAAACAAGCGGTCAAAAGTGCCCCTTAGTATGGATGAAACAAGCGGTCAAGAGTGCCCCTAGTATGGATGAAACAAGCGGTCAAAAGTGCCCCTAGTATGGATGAAACAAGCGGTCAAGAGTGCCCCTAGTATGGATGAAACAAGCGGTCAAGAGTGCCCCTAGTATCACTGAAACAAGCGGTCAAAAGTGCCCCTAGTATGGATGAAACAAGCGGTCAAGAGTGCCCCTAGTATGGATGAAACAAGCGGTCAAGAGTGCCCCTAGTATGGATGAAACAAGCGGTCAAGAGTGCCCCTAGTATGGATGAAACAAGCGGTCAAAAGTGCCCCTAGTATGGATGAAACAAGCGGTCAAAAGTGCCCCTAGTATGGATGAAACAAGCGGTCAAAGGGCCCCTAGTATGGATGAAACAAGCGGTCAAGAGTGCCCCTAGTATCACTGAAACAAGCGGTCAAGAGTGCCCCTAGTATGGATGAAACAAGCGGTCAAGAGTGCCCCTAGTATGGATGAAACAAGCGGTCTAGAGTGCCCCTAGTATGGATGAAACAAGCGGTCAAGAGTGCCCCTAGTATGGATGAAACAAGCGGTCAAAGTGCCCCTAGTATGGATGAAACAAGCGGTCAAAAGTGCCCCTAGTATGGATGAAACAAGCGGTCAAGAGTGCCCCTAGTATGGATGAAACAAGCGGTCAAGAGTGCCCCTAGTATGGATGAAACAAGCGGTCAAAGAGTGCCCCTAGTATGGATGAAACAAGCGGTCAAAAGTGCCCCTAGTATGGATGAAACAAGCGGTCAAGAGTGCCCCTAGTATGGATGAAACAAGCGGTCAAGAGTGCCCCTAGTATGGATGAAACAAGCGGTCAAGAGTGCCCCTAGTATGGATGAAACAAGCGGTCAAGAGTGCCCCTAGTATGGATGAAACAAGCGGTCAAGAGTGCCCCTAGTATGGATGAAACAAGCGGTCAAGAGTGCCCCTAGTATCACTGAAACAAGCGGTCAAGAGTGCCCCTAGTATGGATGAAACAAGCGGTCAAGAGTGCCCCTAGTATGGATGAAACAAGCGGTCAAGAGTGCCCCTAGTATGGATGAAACAAGCGGTCAAAAGTGCCCCTAGTATGGATGAAACAAGCGGTCAAAAGTGCCCCTAGTATGGATGAAACAAGCGGTCAAGAGTGCCCCTAGTATGGATGAAACAAGCGGTCAAGAGTGCCCCTAGTATGGATGAAACAAGCGGTCAAAGTGCCCCTAGTATGGATGAAACAAGCGGTCAAGAGTGCCCCTAGTATGGATGAAACAAGCGGTCAAGAGTGCCCCTAGTATGGATGAAACAAGCGGTCAAGAGTGCCCCTAGTATGGATGAAACAAGCGGTCAAGAGTGCCCCTAGTATGGATGAAACAAGCGGTCAAGAGTGCCCCTAGTATGGATGAAACAAGCGGTCAAGAGTGCCCTAGTATGGATGAAACAAGCGGTCAAGAGTGCCCCTAGTATGGATGAAACAAGCGGTCAAGAGTGCCCCTAGTATGGATGAAACAAGCGGTCAAGAGTGCCCCTAGTATGGATGAAACAAGCGGTCAAGAGTGCCCCTAGTATGACTGAAACAAGCGGTCAAAAGTGCCCCTAGTATGGATGAAACAAGCGGTCAAGAGTGCCCCTAGTATGGATGAAACAAGCGGTCAAGAGTGCCCCTAGTATGGACTGAAACAAGCGGTCAAAGTGCCCCTAGTATGGATGAAACAAGCGGTCAGAGTGCCCCTAGTATGGATGAAACAAGCGGTCAAAAGTGCCCCTAGTATGGATGAAACAAGCGGTCAAAGTGCCCCTAGTATGGATGAAACAAGCGGTCAAGAGTGCCCCTAGTATGGATGAAACAAGCGGTCAAGAGTGCCCCTAGTATGGATGAAACAAGCGGTCAAGAGTGCCCCTAGTATGGATGAAACAAGCGGTCAAGAGTGCCCCTAGTATGGATGAAACAAGCGGTCAAGAGTGCCCCTAGTATGGATGAAACAAGCGGTCAAGAGTGCCCCTAGTATGGATGAAACAAGCGGTCAAGAGTGCCCCTAGTATGGATGAAACAAGCGGTCAAGAGTGCCCCTAGTATGGATGAAACAAGCGGTCAAGAGTGCCCCTAGTATGGATGAAACAAGCGGTCAAGAGTGCCCCTAGTATGGATGAAACAAGCGGTCAAGAGTGCCCCTAGTATCACTGAAACAAGCGGTCAAGAGTGCCCCTAGTATGGATGAAACAAGCGGTCAAGAGTGCCCCTAGTATGGATGAAACAAGCGGTCAAGAGTGCCCCCTAGTATGGATGAAACAAGCGGTCAAGAGTGCCCCTAGTATGGATGAAACAAGCGGTCAAGAGTGCCCCTAGTATGGATGAAACAAGCGGTCAAGAGTGCCCCTAGTATGGATGAAACAAGCGGTCAAGAGTGCCCCTAGTATGGATGAAACAAGCGGTCAAGAGTGCCCCTAGTATGGATGAAACAAGCGGTCAAGAGTGCCCCTAGTATGGATGAAACAAGCGGTCAAGAGTGCCCCTAGTATGGATGAAACAAGCGGTCAAGAGTGCCCCTAGTATGGATGAAACAAGCGGTCAAGAGTGCCCCTAGTATGGATGAAACAAGCGGTCAAGAGTGCCCCTAGTATGGATGAAACAAGCGGTCAAGAGTGCCCCTAGTATGGATGAAACAAGCGGTCAAGAGTGCCCCTAGTATGGATGAAACAAGCGGTCAAGAGTGCCCCTAGTATGGATGAAACAAGCGGTCAAGAGTGCCCCTAGTATGGATGAAACAAGCGGTCAAGAGTGCCCCTAGTATGGATGAAACAAGCGGTCAAGAGTGCCCCTAGTATGGATGAAACAAGCGGTCAAGAGTGCCCCTAGTATCACTGAAACAAGCGGTCAAAAGTGCCCCTAGTATGGATGAAACAAGCGGTCAAGAGTGCCCCTAGTATGGATGAAACAAGCGGTCAAAAGTGCCCCTAGTATGGATGAAACAAGCGGTCAAGAGTGCCCCTAGTATGGATGAAACAAGCGGTCAAGAGTGCCCCTAGTATCACTGAAACAAGCGGTCAAAAGTGCCCCTAGTATGGATGAAACAAGCGGTCAAGAGTGCCCCTAGTATGGATGAAACAAGCGGTCAAAAGTGCCCCTAGTATGGATGAAACAAGCGGTCAAAAGTGCCCCTAGTATGGATGAAACAAGCGGTCAAAAGTGCCCCTAGTATGGATGAAACAAGCGGTCAAAAGTGCCCCTAGTATGGATGAAACAAGCGGTCAAAGGGCCCCTAGTATGGATGAAACAAGCGGTCAAGAGTGCCCTAGTATCACTGAAACAAGCGGTCAAGAGTGCCCCTAGTATGGATGAAACAAGCGGTCAAGAGTGCCCCTAGTATGGATGAAACAAGCGGTCAAGAGTGCCCCTAGTATGGATGAAACAAGCGGTCAAGAGTGCCCCTAGTATGGATGAAACAAGCGGTCAAGAGTGCCCCTAGTATGGATGAAACAAGCGGTCAAGAGTGCCCCTAGTATCACTGAAACAAGCGGTCAAAAGTGCCCTAGTATGGATGAAACAAGCGGTCAAGAGTGCCCCTAGTATGGATGAAACAAGCGGTCAAGAGTGCCCCTAGTATGGATGAAACAAGCGGTCAAAAGTGCCCCTAGTATGGATGAAACAAGCGGTCAAGAGTGCCCCTAGTATGGATGAAACAAGCGGTCAAGAGTGCCCCTAGTATGGATGAAACAAGCGGTCAAAAGTGCCCCTAGTATGGATGAAACAAGCGGTCAAAAGTGCCCCTAGTATGGATGAAACAAGCGGTCAAGAGTGCCCCTAGTATGGATGAAACAAGCGGTCAAGAGTGCCCCTAGTATGGATGAAACAAGCGGTCAAGAGTGCCCCTAGTATGGATGAAACAAGCGGTCAAGAGTGCCCCTAGTATGGATGAAACAAGCGGTCAAGAGTGCCCCTAGTATGGATGAAACAAGCGGTCAAGAGTGCCCCTAGTATGGATGAAACAAGCGGTCAAGAGTGCCCCTAGTATGGATGAAACAAGCGGTCAAGAGTGCCCCTAGTATGGATGAAACAAGCGGTCAAAGTGCCCCTAGTATGGATGAAACAAGCGGTCAAGAGTGCCCCTAGTATGGATGAAACAAGCGGTCAAGAGTGCCCCTAGTATCACTGAAACAAGCGGTCAAAAGTGCCCCTAGTATGGATGAAACAAGCGGTCAAGAGTGCCCCTAGTATGGATGAAACAAGCGGTCAAAAGTGCCCCTAGTATGGATGAAACAAGCGGTCAAGAGTGCCCCTAGTATGGATGAAACAAGCGGTCAAGAGTGCCCCTAGTATCACTGAAACAAGCGGTCAAGAGTGCCCCTAGTATGGATGAAACAAGCGGTCAAGAGTGCCCTAGTATGGATGAAACAAGCGGTCAAAAGTGCCCCTAGTATGGATGAAACAAGCGGTCAAGAGTGCCCCTAGTATGGATGAAACAAGCGGTCAAAGTGCCCCTAGTATGGATGAAACAAGCGGTCAAAAGTGCCCCTAGTATGGATGAAACAAGCGGTCAAAGGGCCCCTAGTATGGATGAAACAAGCGGTCAAGAGTGCCCCTAGTATCACTGAAACAAGCGGTCAAGAGTGCCCCTAGTATGGATGAAACAAGCGGTCAAGAGTGCCCCTAGTATGGATGAAACAAGCGGTCAAGAGTGCCCCTAGTATGGATGAAACAAGCGGTCAAGAGTGCCCCTAGTATGGATGAAACAAGCGGTCAAGAGTGCCCCTAGTATGGATGAAACAAGCGGTCAAGAGTGCCCCTAGTATCACTGAAACAAGCGGTCAAAAGTGCCCCTAGTATGGATGAAACAAGCGGTCAAGAGTGCCCCTAGTATGGATGAAACAAGCGGTCAAGAGTGCCCCTAGTATGGATGAAACAAGCGGTCAAAAGTGCCCCTAGTATGGATGAAACAAGCGGTCAAGAGTGCCCCTAGTATGGATGAAACAAGCGGTCAAAGTGCCCCTAGTATGGATGAAACAAGCGGTCAAGAGTGCCCCTAGTATGGATGAAACAAGCGGTCAAGAGTGCCCCTAGTATCACTGAAACAAGCGGTCAAGAGTGCCCCTAGTATGGATGAAACAAGCGGTCAAGAGTGCCCCTAGTATGGATGAAACAAGCGGTCAAAGTGCCCCTAGTATGGATGAAACAAGCGGTCAAAGTGCCCCTAGTATGGATGAAACAAGCGGTCAAGAGTGCCCCTAGTATGGATGAAACAAGCGGTCAAGAGTGCCCCTAGTATGGATGAAACAAGCGGTCAAGAGTGCCCCTAGTATGGATGAAACAAGCGGTCAAGAGTGCCCCTAGTATCACTGAAACAAGCGGTCAAGAGTGCCCCTAGTATGGATGAAACAAGCGGTCAAGAGTGCCCCTAGTATGGATGAAACAAGCGGTCAAGAGTGCCCCTAGTATGGATGAAACAAGCGGTCAAGAGTGCCCCTAGTATGGATGAAACAAGCGGTCAAAAGTGCCCCTAGTATGGATGAAACAAGCGGTCAAAAGTGCCCCTAGTATGGATGAAACAAGCGGTCAAGAGTGCCCCTAGTATGGATGAAACAAGCGGTCAAGAGTGCCCCTAGTATGGATGAAACAAGCGGTCAAAAGTGCCCCTAGTATGGATGAAACAAGCGGTCAAAGTGCCCCTAGTATGGATGAAACAAGCGGTCAAGAGTGCCCCTAGTATGGATGAAACAAGCGGTCAAGAGTGCCCCTAGTATGGATGAAACAAGCGGTCAAGAGTGCCCCTAGTATGGATGAAACAAGCGGTCAAGAGTGCCCCTAGTATGGATGAAACAAGCGGTCAAGAGTGCCCCTAGTATGGATGAAACAAGCGGTCAAGAGTGCCCCTAGTATCGACTGAAACAAGCGGTCAAGAGTGCCCCTAGTATGGATGAAACAAGCGGTCAAGAGTGCCCCTAGTATGGATGAAACAAGCGGTCAAGAGTGCCCCTAGTATGGATGAAACAAGCGGTCAAGAGTGCCCCTAGTATGGATGAAACAAGCGGTCAAGAGTGCCCCTAGTATGGATGAAACAAGCGGTCAAGAGTGCCCCTAGTATGGATGAAACAAGCGGTCAAGAGTGCCCCTAGTATGCATGAAACAAGCGGTCAAGAGTGCCCCTAGTATGGATGAAACAAGCGGTCAAGAGTGCCCCTAGTATGGATGAAACAAGCGGTCAAGAGTGCCCCTAGTATGGATGAAACAAGCGGTCAAGAGTGCCCCTAGTATGGATGAAACAAGCGGTCAAGAGTGCCCCTAGTATGGATGAAACAAGCGGTCAAGAGTGCCCCTAGTATGGATGAAACAAGCGGTCAAGAGTGCCCCTAGTATGGATGAAACAAGCGGTCAAGAGTGCCCCTAGTATGGATGAAACAAGCGGTCAAGAGTGCCCCTAGTATGGATGAAACAAGCGGTCAAGAGTGCCCCTAGTATGGATGAAACAAGCGGTCAAGAGTGCCCCTAGTATGGATGAAACAAGCGGTCAAGAGTGCCCCTAGTATGGACTGAAACAAGCGGTCAAGAGTGCCCCTAGTATGGATGAAACAAGCGGTCAAAAGTGCCCCTAGTATGGATGAAACAAGCGGTCAAGAGTGCCCCTAGTATGGATGAAACAAGCGGTCAAGAGTGCCCCTAGTATGGATGAAACAAGCGGTCAAGAGTGCCCCTAGTATGGATGAAACAAGCGGTCAAGAGTGCCCCTAGTATGGATGAAACAAGCGGTCAAGAGTGCCCCTAGTATGGATGAAACAAGCGGTCAAGGGCCCCTAGTATGGATGAAACAAGCGGTCAAGAGTGCCCCTAGTATGGATGAAACAAGCGGTCAAGAGTGCCCCTAGTATGGATGAAACAAGCGGTCAAGAGTGCCCCTAGTATGGATGAAACAAGCGGTCAAGAGTGCCCCCTAGTATCACTGAAACAAGCGGTCAAAAGTGCCCCTAGTATGGATGAAACAAGCGGTCAAGAGTGCCCCTAGTATGGATGAAACAAGCGGTCAAGAGTGCCCCTAGTATGGATGAAACAAGCGGTCAAGAGTGCCCCTAGTATGGATGAAACAAGCGGTCAAGAGTGCCCCTAGTATCACTGAAACAAGCGGTCAAGAGTGCCCCTAGTATGGATGAAACAAGCGGTCAAGAGTGCCCCTAGTATGGATGAAACAAGCGGTCAAAGTGCCCTAGTATGATGAAACAAGCGGTCAAGAGTGCCCCTAGTATGGATGAAACAAGCGGTCAAAAGTGCCCCTAGTATGGATGAAACAAGCGGTCAAGAGTGCCCCTAGTATGGATGAAACAAGCGGTCAAGAGTGCCCCTAGTATGGATGAAACAAGCGGTCAAGAGTGCCCCTAGTATGACTGAAACAAGCGGTCAAGAGTGCCCCTAGTATGGATGAAACAAGCGGTCAAGAGTGCCCCTAGTATGGATGAAACAAGCGGTCAAGAGTGCCCCTAGTATGGATGAAACAAGCGGTCAAGAGTGCCCCTAGTATGGATGAAACAAGCGGTCAAGAGTGCCCCTAGTATGGATGAAACAAGCGGTCAAGAGTGCCCCTAGTATCACTGAAACAAGCGGTCAAAAGTGCCCCTAGTATGGATGAAACAAGCGGTCAAGAGTGCCCCTAGTATGGATGAAACAAGCGGTCAAGAGTGCCCCTAGTATGGATGAAACAAGCGGTCAAGAGTGCCCCTAGTATGGATGAAACAAGCGGTCAAGAGTGCCCCTAGTATGGATGAAACAAGCGGTCAAGAGTGCCCCTAGTATGGATGAAACAAGCGGTCAAGAGTGCCCCTAGTATGGATGAAACAAGCGGTCAAGAGTGCCCCTAGTATGGATGAAACAAGCGGTCAAGAGTGCCCCTAGTATGGATGAAACAAGCGGTCAAGAGTGCCCCTAGTATGGATGAAACAAGCGGTCAAGAGTGCCCCTAGTATGGATGAAACAAGCGGTCAAGAGTGCCCCTAGTATGGATGAAACAAGCGGTCAAGAGTGCCCCTAGTATGGATGAAACAAGCGGTCAAGAGTGCCCCTAGTATGGACTGAAACAAGCGGTCAAGAGTGCCCCTAGTATGGATGAAACAAGCGGTCAAGAGTGCCCCTAGTATGGATGAAACAAGCGGTCAAGAGTGCCCCTAGTATGGATGAAACAAGCGGTCAAGAGTGCCCCTAGTATGGATGAAACAAGCGGTCAAGAGTGCCCCTAGTATGGATGAAACAAGCGGTCAAGAGTGCCCCTAGTATGGATGAAACAAGCGGTCAAGAGTGCCCCTAGTATCACTGAAACAAGCGGTCAAGAGTGCCCCTAGTATGGATGAAACAAGCGGTCAAGAGTGCCCCTAGTATGGATGAAACAAGCGGTCAAGAGTGCCCCTAGTATGGATGAAACAAGCGGTCAAGAGTGCCCCTAGTATGGATGAAACAAGCGGTCAAGAGTGCCCCTAGTATGGATGAAACAAGCGGTCAAGAGTGCCCCTAGTATGGATGAAACAAGCGGTCAAGAGTGCCCCTAGTATGGATGAAACAAGCGGTCAAGAGTGCCCCTAGTATGGATGAAACAAGCGGTCAAGAGTGCCCCTAGTATGGATGAAACAAGCGGTCAAGAGTGCCCCTAGTATGGATGAAACAAGCGGTCAAGAGTGCCCCTAGTATCGACTGAAACAAGCGGTCAAAAGTGCCCCTAGTATGGATGAAACAAGCGGTCAAGAGTGCCCCTAGTATGGATGAAACAAGCGGTCAAGAGTGCCCCTAGTATGGATGAAACAAGCGGTCAAGAGTGCCCCTAGTATGGATGAAACAAGCGGTCAAGAGTGCCCCTAGTATGGATGAAACAAGCGGTCAAGAGTGCCCCTAGTATGGATGAAACAAGCGGTCAAGAGTGCCCCTAGTATGGATGAAACAAGCGGTCAAGAGTGCCCCTAGTATGGATGAAACAAGCGGTCAAGAGTGCCCCTAGTATGGATGAAACAAGCGGTCAAGAGTGCCCCTAGTATGGATGAAACAAGCGGTCAAGAGTGCCCCTAGTATCGACTGAAACAAGCGGTCAAGAGTGCCCCTAGTATGGATGAAACAAGCGGTCAAGAGTGCCCCTAGTATGGATGAAACAAGCGGTCAAGAGTGCCCCTAGTATGGATGAAACAAGCGGTCAAGAGTGCCCCTAGTATGGATGAAACAAGCGGTCAAGAGTGCCCCTAGTATGGATGAAACAAGCGGTCAAGAGTGCCCCTAGTATGGATGAAACAAGCGGTCAAGAGTGCCCCTAGTATGGATGAAACAAGCGGTCAAGAGTGCCCCTAGTATGGATGAAACAAGCGGTCAAGAGTGCCCCTAGTATGGATGAAACAAGCGGTCAAGAGTGCCCCTAGTATGGATGAAACAAGCGGTCAAGAGTGCCCCTAGTATGGATGAAACAAGCGGTCAAGAGTGCCCCTAGTATGGATGAAACAAGCGGTCAAGAGTGCCCCTAGTATGGATGAAACAAGCGGTCAAGAGTGCCCCTAGTATCACTGAAACAAGCGGTCAAAAGTGCCCCTAGTATGGATGAAACAAGCGGTCAAGAGTGCCCCTAGTATGGATGAAACAAGCGGTCAAGAGTGCCCCTAGTATGGATGAAACAAGCGGTCAAGAGTGCCCTAGTATCACTGAAACAAGCGGTCAAAAGTGCCCCTAGTATGGATGAAACAAGCGGTCAAGAGTGCCCCTAGTATGGATGAAACAAGCGGTCAAGAGTGCCCCTAGTATGGATGAAACAAGCGGTCAAGAGTGCCCCTAGTATGGATGAAACAAGCGGTCAAGAGTGCCCCTAGTATGGATGAAACAAGCGGTCAAGAGTGCCCCTAGTATGGATGAAACAAGCGGTCAAGAGTGCCCCTAGTATGGATGAAACAAGCGGTCAAGAGTGCCCCTAGTATGGATGAAACAAGCGGTCAAGAGTGCCCCTAGTATCACTGAAACAAGCGGTCAAGAGTGCCCCTAGTATGGATGAAACAAGCGGTCAAGAGTGCCCCTAGTATGGATGAAACAAGCGGTCAAGAGTGCCCCTAGTATGGATGAAACAAGCGGTCAAGAGTGCCCCTAGTATGGATGAAACAAGCGGTCAAGAGTGCCCCTAGTATGGATGAAACAAGCGGTCAAGAGTGCCCCTAGTATGGATGAAACAAGCGGTCAAGAGTGCCCCTAGTATGGATGAAACAAGCGGTCAAGAGTGCCCTAGTATCACTGAAACAAGCGGTCAAGAGTGCCCCTAGTATGGATGAAACAAGCGGTCAAGAGTGCCCCTAGTATGGATGAAACAAGCGGTCAAAAGTGCCCCTAGTATGGATGAAACAAGCGGTCAAAAGTGCCCCTAGTATGGATGAAACAAGCGGTCAAGAGTGCCCCTAGTATGGATGAAACAAGCGGTCAAGAGTGCCCCTAGTATGGATGAAACAAGCGGTCAAGAGTGCCCCTAGTATGGATGAAACAAGCGGTCAAGAGTGCCCCTAGTATGGATGAAACAAGCGGTCAAGAGTGCCCCTAGTATGGATGAAACAAGCGGTCAAGAGTGCCCCTAGTATGGATGAAACAAGCGGTCAAGAGTGCCCCTAGTATGGATGAAACAAGCGGTCAAGAGTGCCCCTAGTATGACTGAAACAAGCGGTCAAAAGTGCCCCTAGTATGGATGAAACAAGCGGTCAAGAGTGCCCCTAGTATGGATGAAACAAGCGGTCAAGAGTGCCCCTAGTATGGATGAAACAAGCGGTCAAGAGTGCCCCTAGTATGGATGAAACAAGCGGTCAAGAGTGCCCCTAGTATGGATGAAACAAGCGGTCAAGAGTGCCCCTAGTATGGATGAAACAAGCGGTCAAGAGTGCCCCTAGTATGGATGAAACAAGCGGTCAAGAGTGCCCCTAGTATGGATGAAACAAGCGGTCAAGAGTGCCCCTAGTATGGATGAAACAAGCGGTCAAGAGTGCCCCTAGTATGGATGAAACAAGCGGTCAAGAGTGCCCCTAGTATGGATGAAACAAGCGGTCAAGAGTGCCCCTAGTATGGATGAAACAAGCGGTCAAGAGTGCCCCTAGTATGGATGAAACAAGCGGTCAAGAGTGCCCCTAGTATGGATGAAACAAGCGGTCAAGAGTGCCCCTAGTATGGATGAAACAAGCGGTCAAGAGTGCCCCTAGTATGGATGAAACAAGCGGTCAAGAGTGCCCCTAGTATGGATGAAACAAGCGGTCAAGAGTGCCCCTAGTATGGATGAAACAAGCGGTCAAGAGTGCCCCTAGTATGGATGAAACAAGCGGTCAAGAGTGCCCCTAGTATGGATGAAACAAGCGGTCAAGAGTGCCCCTAGTATGGATGAAACAAGCGGTCAAGAGTGCCCCTAGTATGGATGAAACAAGCGGTCAAGAGTGCCCCTAGTATGGATGAAACAAGCGGTCAAGAGTGCCCCTAGTATGGATGAAACAAGCGGTCAAGAGTGCCCCTAGTATGGATGAAACAAGCGGTCAAGAGTGCCCCTAGTATGGATGAAACAAGCGGTCAAGAGTGCCCCTAGTATGGATGAAACAAGCGGTCAAGAGTGCCCCTAGTATGGATGAAACAAGCGGTCAAGAGTGCCCCTAGTATGGATGAAACAAGCGGTCAAGAGTGCCCCTAGTATGGATGAAACAAGCGGTCAAGAGTGCCCCTAGTATGGATGAAACAAGCGGTCAAGAGTGCCCCTAGTATGGATGAAACAAGCGGTCAAGAGTGCCCCTAGTATGGATGAAACAAGCGGTCAAGAGTGCCCCTAGTATGGATGAAACAAGCGGTCAAGAGTGCCCCTAGTATGGATGAAACAAGCGGTCAAGAGTGCCCCTAGTATGGATGAAACAAGCGGTCAAGAGTGCCCCTAGTATGGATGAAACAAGCGGTCAAGAGTGCCCCTAGTATGGATGAAACAAGCGGTCAAGAGTGCCCCTAGTATGGATGAAACAAGCGGTCAAGAGTGCCCCTAGTATGGATGAAACAAGCGGTCAAGAGTGCCCCTAGTATGGATGAAACAAGCGGTCAAGAGTGCCCCTAGTATGGATGAAACAAGCGGTCAAGAGTGCCCCTAGTATGGATGAAACAAGCGGTCAAGAGTGCCCCTAGTATGGATGAAACAAGCGGTCAAGAGTGCCCCTAGTATGGATGAAACAAGCGGTCAAGAGTGCCCCTAGTATGGATGAAACAAGCGGTCAAGAGTGCCCCTAGTATGGATGAAACAAGCGGTCAAGAGTGCCCCTAGTATGGATGAAACAAGCGGTCAAGAGTGCCCCTAGTATGGATGAAACAAGCGGTCAAGAGTGCCCCTAGTATGGATGAAACAAGCGGTCAAGAGTGCCCCTAGTATGGATGAAACAAGCGGTCAAGAGTGCCCCTAGTATGGATGAAACAAGCGGTCAAGAGTGCCCCTAGTATGGATGAAACAAGCGGTCAAGAGTGCCCCTAGTATGGATGAAACAAGCGGTCAAGAGTGCCCCTAGTATGGATGAAACAAGCGGTCAAGAGTGCCCCTAGTATGGATGAAACAAGCGGTCAAGAGTGCCCCTAGTATGGATGAAACAAGCGGTCAAGAGTGCCCCTAGTATGGATGAAACAAGCGGTCAAGAGTGCCCCTAGTATGGATGAAACAAGCGGTCAAGAGTGCCCCTAGTATGGATGAAACAAGCGGTCAAGAGTGCCCCTAGTATGGATGAAACAAGCGGTCAAGAGTGCCCCTAGTATGGATGAAACAAGCGGTCAAGAGTGCCCCTAGTATGGATGAAACAAGCGGTCAAGAGTGCCCCTAGTATGGATGAAACAAGCGGTCAAGAGTGCCCCTAGTATGGATGAAACAAGCGGTCAAGAGTGCCCCTAGTATGGATGAAACAAGCGGTCAAGAGTGCCCCTAGTATGGATGAAACAAGCGGTCAAGAGTGCCCCTAGTATGGATGAAACAAGCGGTCAAGAGTGCCCCTAGTATGGATGAAACAAGCGGTCAAGAGTGCCCCTAGTATGGATGAAACAAGCGGTCAAGAGTGCCCCTAGTATGGATGAAACAAGCGGTCAAGAGTGCCCCTAGTATGGATGAAACAAGCGGTCAAGAGTGCCCCTAGTATGGATGAAACAAGCGGTCAAGAGTGCCCCTAGTATGGATGAAACAAGCGGTCAAGAGTGCCCCTAGTATGGATGAAACAAGCGGTCAAGAGTGCCCCTAGTATGGATGAAACAAGCGGTCAAGAGTGCCCCTAGTATGGATGAAACAAGCGGTCAAGAGTGCCCCTAGTATGGATGAAACAAGCGGTCAAGAGTGCCCCTAGTATGGATGAAACAAGCGGTCAAGAGTGCCCCTAGTATGGATGAAACAAGCGGTCAAGAGTGCCCCTAGTATGGATGAAACAAGCGGTCAAGAGTGCCCCTAGTATGGATGAAACAAGCGGTCAAGAGTGCCCCTAGTATGGATGAAACAAGCGGTCAAGAGTGCCCCTAGTATGGATGAAACAAGCGGTCAAGAGTGCCCCTAGTATGGATGAAACAAGCGGTCAAGAGTGCCCCTAGTATGGATGAAACAAGCGGTCAAGAGTGCCCCTAGTATGGATGAAACAAGCGGTCAAGAGTGCCCCTAGTATGGATGAAACAAGCGGTCAAGAGTGCCCCTAGTATGGATGAAACAAGCGGTCAAGAGTGCCCCTAGTATGGATGAAACAAGCGGTCAAGAGTGCCCCTAGTATGGATGAAACAAGCGGTCAAGAGTGCCCCTAGTATGGATGAAACAAGCGGTCAAGAGTGCCCCTAGTATGGATGAAACAAGCGGTCAAGAGTGCCCCTAGTATGGATGAAACAAGCGGTCAAGAGTGCCCCTAGTATGGATGAAACAAGCGGTCAAGAGTGCCCCTAGTATGGATGAAACAAGCGGTCAAGAGTGCCCCTAGTATGGATGAAACAAGCGGTCAAGAGTGCCCCTAGTATGGATGAAACAAGCGGTCAAGAGTGCCCCTAGTATGGATGAAACAAGCGGTCAAGAGTGCCCCTAGTATGGATGAAACAAGCGGTCAAGAGTGCCCCTAGTATGGATGAAACAAGCGGTCAAGAGTGCCCCTAGTATGGATGAAACAAGCGGTCAAGAGTGCCCCTAGTATGGATGAAACAAGCGGTCAAGAGTGCCCCTAGTATGGATGAAACAAGCGGTCAAGAGTGCCCCTAGTATGGATGAAACAAGCGGTCAAGAGTGCCCCTAGTATGGACTGAAACAAGCGGTCAAGAGTGCCCCTAGTATGGATGAAACAAGCGGTCAAGAGTGCCCCTAGTATGGATGAAACAAGCGGTCAAGAGTGCCCCTAGTATGGATGAAACAAGCGGTCAAGAGTGCCCCTAGTATGGATGAAACAAGCGGTCAAGAGTGCCCCTAGTATGGATGAAACAAGCGGTCAAGAGTGCCCCTAGTATGGATGAAACAAGCGGTCAAGAGTGCCCCTAGTATGGATGAAACAAGCGGTCAAGAGTGCCCCTAGTATGGATGAAACAAGCGGTCAAGAGTGCCCCTAGTATGGATGAAACAAGCGGTCAAGAGTGCCCCTAGTATGGATGAAACAAGCGGTCAAGAGTGCCCCTAGTATGGATGAAACAAGCGGTCAAGAGTGCCCCTAGTATGGATGAAACAAGCGGTCAAGAGTGCCCCTAGTATGGATGAAACAAGCGGTCAAAAGTGCCCCTAGTATGGATGAAACAAGCGGTCAAGAGTGCCCCTAGTATGGATGAAACAAGCGGTCAAGAGTGCCCCTAGTATGGATGAAACAAGCGGTCAAGAGTGCTCCCTAGTATGGATGAAACAAGCGGTCAAGAGTGCCCCTAGTATGGATGAAACAAGCGGTCAAAAGTGCCCCTAGTATGGATGAAACAAGCGGTCAAGAGTGCCCCTAGTATGGATGAAACAAGCGGTCAAGAGTGCCCCTAGTATGGATGAAACAAGCGGTCAAGAGTGCCCCTAGTATCACTGAAACAAGCGGTCAAGAGTGCCCCTAGTATGGATGAAACAAGCGGTCAAGAGTGCCCCTAGTATCACTGAAACAAGCGGTCAAAAGTGCCCCTAGTATGGATGAAACAAGCGGTCAAGAGCGCCCCTAGTATCACTGAAACAAGCGGTCAAGAGTGCCCCTAGTATCACTGAAACAAGCGGTCAAGAGTGCCCCTAGTATGGATGAAACAAGCGGTCAAAAGTGCCCCTAGTATGGATGAAACAAGCGGTCAAGAGTGCCCCTAGTATGGATGAAACAAGCGGTCAAGAGTGCCCCTAGTATCACTGAAACAAGCGGTCAAGAGTGCCCCTAGTATGGATGAAACAAGCGGTCAAGAGAGCCCCTAGTATGGATGAAACAAGCGGTCAAGAGTGCTCCTAGTATGGATGAAACAAGCGGTCAAGAGTGCCCCTAGTATCACTGAAACAAGCGGTCAAGAGTGCCCCTAGTATGGATGAAACAAGCGGTCAAGAGTGCCCCTAGTATCACTGAAACAAGCGGTCAAGAGTGCCCCTAGTATGGATGAAACAAGCGGTCAAGAGTGCCCCTAGTATGGATGAAACAAGCGGTCAAGAGTGCCCCTAGTATGGATGAAACAAGCGGTCAAGAGTGCCCCTAGTATGGATGAAACAAGCGGTCAAGAGTGCCCCTAGTATGGATGAAACAAGCGGTCAAGAGTGCCCCTAGTATGGATGAAACAAGCGGTCAAGAGTGCCCCTAGTATGGATGAAACAAGCGGTCAAGAGTGCCCCCTAGTATGGATGAAACAAGCGGTCAAGAGTGCCCCTAGTATCACTGAAACAAGCGGTCAAGAGTGCCCCTAGTATGGATGAAACAAGCGGTCAAGAGTGCCCCTAGTATGGATGAAACAAGCGGTCAAGAGTGCTCCTAGTATGGATGAAACAAGCGGTCAAGAGTGCCCCTAGGATGGATGAAACAAGCGGTCAAGAGTGCCCCTAGTATCACTGAAACAAGCGGTCAAGAGTGCCCCTAGTATGGATGAAACAAGCGGTCAAGAGTGCCCCTAGTATCACTGAAACAAGCGGTCAAGAGTGCCCCTAGTATGGATGAAACAAGCGGTCAAGAGTGCCCCTAGTATGGATGAAACAAGCGGTCAAGAGTGCCCCTAGTATGGATGAAACAAGCGGTCAAGAGTGCCCCTAGTATGGATGAAACAAGCGGTCAAGAGTGCCCCTAGTATGGATGAAACAAGCGGTCAAGAGTGCCCCTAGTATGGATGAAACAAGCGGTCAAGAGTGCCCCTAGTATGGATGAAACAAGCGGTCAAGAGTGCCCCTAGTATGGATGAAACAAGCGGTCAAGAGTGCCCCTAGTATGGATGAAACAAGCGGTCAAGAGTGCCCCTAGTATGGATGAAACAAGCGGTCAAGAGTGCCCCTAGTATGGATGAAACAAGCGGTCAAGAGTGCCCCTAGTATGGATGAAACAAGCGGTCAAGAGTGCCCCTAGGATGGATGAAACAAGCGGTCAAGAGTGCCCCTAGTATGGATGAAACAAGCGGTCAAGAGTGCCCCTAGTATGGATGAAACAAGCGGTCAAGAGTGCCCCTAGTATGGATGAAACAAGCGGTCAAGAGTGCCCCTAGTATGGATGAAACAAGCGGTCAAGAGTGCCCCTAGTATGGATGAAACAAGCGGTCAAGAGTGCCCCTAGTATGGATGAAACAAGCGGTCAAGAGTGCCCCTAGTATGGATGAAGCAAGCGGTCAAAAGTGCCCCTAGTATGGATGAAACAAGCGGTCAAGAGTGCCCCTAGTATCACTGAAACAAGCGGTCAAAAGTGCCCCTAGTATGGATGAAACAAGCGGTCAAGAGTGCCCCTAGTATGGATGAAACAAGCGGTCAAGAGTGCCCCTAGTATGGATGAAACAAGCGGTCAAAAGTGCCCCTAGTATGGATGAAACAAGCGGTCAAGAGTGCCCCTAGTATGGATGAAACAAGCGGTCAAGAGTGCCCCTAGTATGGATGAAACAAGCGGTCAAGAGTGCCCCTAGTATGGATGAAACAAGCGGTCAAGAGTGCTCCTAGTATGGATGAAACAAGCGGTCAAGAGTGCCCCTAGTATGGATGAAACAAGCGGTCAAGAGTGCCCCTAGTATGGATGAAACAAGCGGTCAAAAGTGCCCCTAGTATGGATGAAACAAGCGGTCAAGAGTGCCCCTAGTATGGATGAAACAAGCGGTCAAAAGTGCCCCTAGTATGGATGAAACAAGCGGTCAAGAGTGCCCCTAGTATGGATGAAACAAGCGGTCAAAAGTGCCCCTAGTATGGATGAAACAAGCGGTCAAGAGTGCCCCTAGTATGGATGAAACAAGCGGTCAAGAGTGCCCCTAGTATGGATGAAACAAGCGGTCAAGAGTGCCCCTAGTATGGATGAAACAAGCGGTCAAGAGTGCCCCTAGTATGGATGAAACAAGCGGTCAAAAGTGCCCCTAGTATGGATGAAACAAGCGGTCAAGAGTGCCCCTAGTATGGATGAAACAAGCGGTCAAGAGTGCCCCTAGTATGGATGAAACAAGCGGTCAAGAGTGCCCCTAGTATGGATGAAACAAGCGGTCAAAAGTGCCCCTAGTATGGATGAAACAAGCGGTCAAGAGTGCCCCTAGTATGGATGAAACAAGCGGTCAAGAGTGCCCCTAGTATGGATGAAACAAGCGGTCAAGAGTGCCCCTAGTATCACTGAAACAAGCGGTCAAGAGTGCCCCTAGTATGGATGAAACAAGCGGTCAAGAGTGCCCCTAGTATGGATGAAACAAGCGGTCAAGAGTGCCCCTAGTATCACTGAAACAAGCGGTCAAAAGTGCCCCTAGTATGGATGAAACAAGCGGTCAAGAGTGCCCCTAGTATGGATGAAACAAGCGGTCAAGAGTGCCCCTAGTATGGATGAAACAAGCGGTCAAAAGTGCCCCTAGTATGGATGAAACAAGCGGTCAAGAGTGCCCCTAGTATGGATGAAACAAGCGGTCAAGAGTGCCCCTAGTATGGATGAAACAAGCGGTCAAGAGTGCCCCTAGTATGGATGAAACAAGCGGTCAAGAGTGCCCCTAGTATCACTGAAACAAGCGGTCAAGAGTGCCCCTAGTATGGATGAAACAAGCGGTCAAGAGTGCCCCTAGTATGGATGAAACAAGCGGTCAAGAGTGCCCCTAGTATGGATGAAACAAGCGGTCAAGAGTGCTCCTAGTATGGATGAAACAAGCGGTCAAGAGTGCCCCTAGTATGGATGAAACAAGCGGTCAAAAGTGCCCCTAGTATGGATGAAACAAGCGGTCAAGAGGGCCCCTAGTATGGATGAAACAAGCGGTCAAGAGTGCCCCTAGTATGGATGAAACAAGCGGTCAAGAGTGCCCCTAGTATCACTGAAACAAGCGGTCAAGAGTGCCCCTAGTATGGATGAAACAAGCGGTCAAGAGTGCCCCTAGTATGGATGAAACAAGCGGTCAAGAGTGCCCCTAGTATCACTGAAACAAGCGGTCAAAAGTGCCCCTAGTATGGATGAAACAAGCGGTCAAGAGCGCCCCTAGTATCACTGAAACAAGCGGTCAAGAGTGCCCCTAGTATCACTGAAACAAGCGGTCAAGAGTGCCCCTAGTATGGATGAAACAAGCGGTCAAAAGTGCCCCTAGTATGGATGAAACAAGCGGTCAAGAGTGCCCCTAGTATGGATGAAACAAGCGGTCAAGAGTGCCCCTAGTATCACTGAAACAAGCGGTCAAGAGTGCCCCTAGTATGGATGAAACAAGCGGTCAAGAGAGCCCCTAGTATGGATGAAACAAGCGGTCAAGAGTGCTCCTAGTATGGATGAAACAAGCGGTCAAGAGTGCCCCTAGTATCACTGAAACAAGCGGTCAAGAGTGCCCCTAGTATGGATGAAACAAGCGGTCAAGAGTGCCCCTAGTATCACTGAAACAAGCGGTCAAGAGTGCCCCTAGTATGGATGAAACAAGCGGTCAAGAGTGCCCCTAGTATGGATGAAACAAGCGGTCAAGAGTGCCCCTAGTATGGATGAAACAAGCGGTCAAGAGTGCTCCTAGTATGGATGAAACAAGCGGTCAAGAGTGCCCCTAGGATGGATGAAACAAGCGGTCAAGAGTGCCCCTAGTATCACTGAAACAAGCGGTCAAGAGTGCCCCTAGTATGGATGAAACAAGCGGTCAAGAGTGCCCCTAGTATCACTGAAACAAGCGGTCAAGAGTGCCCCTAGTATGGATGAAACAAGCGGTCAAGAGTGCCCCTAGTATGGATGAAACAAGCGGTCAAGAGTGCTCCTAGTATGGATGAAACAAGCGGTCAAGAGTGCCCCTAGTATGGATGAAACAAGCGGTCAAGAGTGCCCCTAGTATGGATGAAACAAGCGGTCAAGAGTGCCCCTAGTATGGATGAAACAAGCGGTCAAGAGTGCCCCTAGTATCACTGAAACAAGCGGTCAAGAGTGCCCCTAGTATGGATGAAACAAGCGGTCAAGAGTGCCCCTAGTATGGATGAAACAAGCGGTCAAGAGTGCCCCTAGTATGGATGAAACAAGCGGTCAAGAGTGCCCCTAGTATGGATGAAACAAGCGGTCAAGAGTGCCCCTAGTATGGATGAAACAAGCGGTCAAGAGTGCCCCTAGTATGGATGAAACAAGCGGTCAAGAGTGCCCCTAGTATGGATGAAACAAGCGGTCAAGAGTGCCCCTAGTATGGATG
>NW_027316214.1:0-15000 GCF_026437365.1 Eucyclogobius newberryi | reverse complement strand
TGGACACTCGGTCCAGTTCGACCTGAAGTCTTTGGACCTGGTTCATCCTGGTCACATGATCAGAGACACCAGCTGCACCCGCCTCCTCACACGATTGGCCGGTTTCCCCAGAGAGCTCCGCCCTTCTCTGAAGGCTCTGACCAATCAGCTTCTGCACCGACAGATCCAGGTGAGACTCAAACTCTAAGAATGTGACGCAAAAGAAAACACCCCCCTGTCCTCTCCCCCCTGTCCTGTCCCCCCTGTCCTCTCCCCCCTGTCCTCTCCCCCCTGTCCTCTCCCCCCTGTCCTCTCCCCCCTGTCCTCTCCCCCCTGTCCTGTCCCCCCTGTCCTCTCCCCCCTGTCCTGTCCCCCCTGTCCCGTCCCCCCTGTCCTCTCCCCCCTGTCCTCTCCCCCCTGTCCTCTCCCCCCTGTCCTCTCCCCCCTGTCCTGTCCCCCCTGTCCTCTCCCCCCTGTCCTGTCCCCCCTGTCCCGTCCCCCCTGTCCTCTCCCCCCTGTCCCGTCCCCCCTGTCCCGTCCCCCCTGTCCTCTCCCCCCTGTCCCGTCCCCCCTGTCCTCTCCCCCCTGTCCTGTCCCCCCTGTCCTCTCCCCCCTGTCCCGTCCTGTTCTGTCCGTCCTGTCCTCTCTTCTCCCCCCTGTCCTGTCCCCCCTATCTTCTCTTCTCCTGACCTGTCCTCTCTCCTGACCTGTCCTCTCTCCTGACCTGTCCTCTCTCCTGACCTGTCCTCTCTTGTCATGTCCTGTCAGTCCTGTCCCCCCTATCCTCTCTTCTCCTGACCTGTCCCCTCACCTGTCCTCTCCGTTGTGGTTGTCTCAGGTCAGTAGGAGCGGTCACTGTCCTGTGGAAGACGCCGTTGCTGCTCTGGACTTGTACAAACTGGTGGAGGGCGAGTGGGAGAGAGAGGTGGAGCTGTCTCTGAGCGACGAGCGAGACCCCGCCCCCCCAAGCTACGCATCATCACAGCATTACATGAACGACCAATACTGGCCCGCCCACCTGTGAGGGAGCCCCGCCCACAGACTGTGATGGAGCCCCGCCCACAGACTGTGATGGAGCCCCGCCCACAGACTGTGATGGAGCCCCGCCCACAGACTGTGATGGAGCCCCGCCCACAGACTGTGATGGAGCCCCGCCCACAGACTGTGATGGAGCCCCGCCCACAGACTGTGATGGAGCCCCGCCCACAGACTGTGATGGAGCCCCGCCCACAGACTGTGATGGAGCCCCGCCCACAGACTGTGATGGAGCCCCGCCCACAGACTGTGATGGAGCCCCGCCCACAGACTGTGATGGAGCCCCGCCCACAGACTGTGATGGAGCCCCGCCCACAGACTGTGATGGAGCCCCGCCCACAGACTGTGATGGAGCCCCGCCCACAGACTGTGATGGAGCCCCGCCCACAGACTGTGATGGAGCCCCGCCCACAGACTGTGATGGAGCCCCGCCCACAGACTGTGATGGAGCCCCGCCCACAGACTGTGATGGAGCCCCGCCCACAGACTGTGATGGAGCCCCGCCCACAGACTGTGATGGAGCCCCGCCCACAGACTGTGATGGAGCCCCGCCCACAGACTGTGATGGAGCCCCGCCCACAGACTGTGATGGAGCCCCGCCCACAGACTGTGATGGAGCCCCGCCCACAGACTGTGATGGAGCCCCGCCCACAGACTGTGATGGAGCCCCGCCCACAGACTGTGATGGAGCCCCGCCCACAGACTGTGATGGAGCCCCGCCCACAGACTGTGATGGAGCCCCGCCCACAGACTGTGATGGAGCCCCGCCCACAGACTGTGATGGAGCCCCGCCCACAGACTGTGATGGAGCCCCGCCCACAGACTGTGATGGAGCCCCGCCCACAGACTGTGATGGAGCCCCGCCCACAGACTGTGATGGAGCCCCGCCCACAGACTGTGATGGAGCCCCGCCCACAGACTGTGAAATCATTTGTGATGAAAAAACAGTGTCAGTGACTATTACTGATGTAGAATAATAAAACTGATAAAAATGTATTTATGAAGATGAGACATGAAAGTGTTTTCTCTGAACCTCAGAATGTTCATGTTGGAAACATAAAAAATAAAGTTGAAAACAAAGTTTAGAGGCGTCTGCTGTTTGTCTTTGGGGTCTTTTCATCATGTGAGTTTGTGTCCTTTAAAGGTGCCATAACATGCTTTTGTTCACGTTTCATAGTCTATCCTTGATAATAAGTGTTGTGCAACATCCTTAACATAAGAGTTCAGAAATATCACCCAGACCTTCACCAACCCGGAAATACAGACGGCTTGGTTTGATATTCCCCCCACCCAAGAGCCATCTGGCTCCCCCGCCCAACCCGTGACGTAGTCTCAGAGCGCGTGTGTGCCCCGCCCAACCCGTGACGTAGTCTCAGAGCGCGTGTGTGCCCCGCCCAACCCGTGACGTAGTCTCAGAGCGCGTGTGTGCCCCGCCCACCCGTGACGTAGTCTCAGAGCGCGTGTGTGCCCCGCCCAACCCGTGACGTAGTCTCAGAGCGCGTGTGTGCCCCGCCCACCCGTGACGTAGTCTCAGAGCGCGTGTGTGCCCCGCCCAACCCGTGACGTAGTCTCAGAGCGCGTGTGTGCCCCGCCCACCCGTGACGTAGTCTCAGAGCGCGTGTGTGCCCCGCCCACCCGTGACGTAGTCTCAGAGCGCGTGTGTGCCCCGCTCACCCGTGACGTAGTCTCAGAGCGCGTGTGCCCCGCCCACCCGTGACGTAGTCTCAGAGCGCGTGTGTGCCCCGCCCACCCGTGACGTAGTCTCAGAGCGCGTGTGCCCCGCCCACCCGTGACGTAGTCTCAGAGTGCGTGTGTGCCCCGCCCAACCCGTGACGTAGTCTCAGAGCGCGTGTGTGCCCCGCCCAACCCGTGACGTAGTCTCAGAGCGCGTGTGTGCCCCGCCCACCCGTGACGTAGTCTCAGAGCGCGTGTGTGCCCCGCCCAACCCGTGACGTAGTCTCAGAGCGCGTGTGTGCCCCGCCCACCCGTGACGTAGTCTCAGAGCGCGTGTGTGCCCCGCCCACCCGTGACGTAGTCTCAGAGCGCGTGTGCCCCGCCCACCCGTGACGTAGTCTCAGAGTGCGTGTGTGCCCCGCCCAACCCGTGACGTAGTCTCAGAGCGCGTGTGTGCCCCGCCCACCCGTGACGTAGTCTCAGAGCGGGTGTGTGCCCCGCCCACCCGTGACGTAGTCTCAGAGCGCGTGTGTGCCCCGCTCACCCGTGACGTAGTCTCAGAGCGCGTGTGCCCCGCCCACCCGTGACGTAGTCTCAGAGCGCGTGTGTGCCCCGCCCACCCGTGACGTAGTCTCAGAGCGCGTGTGCCCCGCCCACCCGTGACGTAGTCTCAGAGTGCGTGTGTGCCCCGCCCAACCCGTGACGTAGTCTCAGAGCGCGTGTGTGCCCCGCCCACCCGTGACGTAGTCTCAGAGCGGGTGTGTGCCCCGCCCACCCGTGACGTAGTCTCAGAGCGCGTGTGTGCCCCGCTCACCCGTGACGTAGTCTCAGAGCGCGTGTGCCCCGCCCACCCGTGACGTAGTCTCAGAGCGCGTGTGCCCCGCCCACCCGTGACGTAGTCTCAGAGAGCGTGTGTGCCCCGCCCACCCGTGACGTAGTCTCAGAGCGCGTGTGTGCCCCGCCCACCCGTGACGTAGTCTCAGAGCGCGTGTGCCCCGCCCACCCGTGACGTAGTCTCAGAGCGCGTGTGTGCCCCGCCCACCCGTGACGTAGTCTCAGAGCGCGTGTGCCCCGCCCACCCGTGACGTAGTCTCAGAGCGCGTGTGTGCCCCGCCCACCCGTGACGTAGTCTCAGAGCGCGTGTGCCCCGCCCACCCGTGACGTAGTCTCAGAGCGCGTGTGTGCCCCGCCCAACCCGTGACGTAGTCTCAGAGCGCGTGTGCCCCGCCCACCCGTGACGTAGTCTCAGAGCGCGTGTGTGCCCCGCCCACCCGTGACGTAGTCTCAGAGCGCGTGTGCCCCGCCCACCCGTGACGTAGTCTCAGAGTGCGTGTGTGCCCCGCCCAACCCGTGACGTAGTCTCAGAGCGCGTGTGCCCCGCTCACCCGTGACGTAGTCTCAGAGTGCGTGTGTGCCCCGCCCACCCGTGACGTAGTCTCAGAGCGCGTGTGTGCCCCGCCCACCCGTGACGTAGTCTCAGAGCGCGTGTGTGCCCCGCCCAACCCGTGACGTAGTCTCAGAGCGCGTGTGTGCCCCGCCCACCCGTGACGTAGTCTCAGAGCGCGTGTGTGCCCCGCCCACCCGTGACGTAGTCTCAGAGCGCGTGTGTGCCCCGCCCAACCCGTGACGTAGTCTCAGAGCGCGTGTGTGCCCCGCCCACCCGTGACGTAGTCTCAGAGCGCGTGTGCCCCGCCCACCCGTGACGTAGTCTCAGAGCGCGTGTGCCCCGCCCAACCCGTGACGTAGTCTCAGAGTGCGTGTGTGCCCCGCCCAACCCGTGACGTAGTCTCAGAGCGCGTGTGTGCCCCGCCCACCCGTGACGTAGTCTCAGAGCGCGTGTGCCCCGCTCACCCGTGACGTAGTCTCAGAGTGCGTGTGTGCCCCGCCCACCCGTGACGTAGTCTCAGAGCGCGTGTGTGCCCCGCCCAACCCGTGACGTAGTCTCAGAGCGCGTGTGTGCCCCGCCCACCCGTGACGTAGTCTCAGAGCGCGTGTGCCCCGCCCACCCGTGACGTAGTCTCAGAGTGCGTGTGTGCCCCGCCCAACCCGTGACGTAGTCTCAGAGCGCGTGTGTGCCCCGCCCACCCGTGACGTAGTCTCAGAGCGGGTGTGTGCCCCGCCCACCCGTGACGTAGTCTCAGAGCGCGTGTGTGCCCCGCCCACCCGTGACGTAGTCTCAGAGCGCGTGTGCCCCGCCCACCCGTGACGTAGTCTCAGAGCGCGTGTGCCCCGCCCACCCGTGACGTAGTCTCAGAGCGCGTGTGCCCCGCCCACCCGTGACGTAGTCTCAGAGTGCGTGTGTGCCCCGCCCACCCGTGACGTAGTCTCAGAGTGCGTGTGTGCCCCGCCCAACCCGTGACGTAGTCTCAGAGCGCGTGTGCCCCGCCCACCCGTGACGTAGTCTCAGAGCGCGTGTGTGCCCCGCCCACCCGTGACGTAGTCTCAGAGCGCGTGTGTGCCCCGCCCACCCGTGACGTAGTCTCAGAGCGCGTGTGCCCCGCCCACCCGTGACGTAGTCTCAGAGCGCGTGTGTGCCCCGCCCACCCGTGACGTAGTCTCAGAGCGCGTGTGCCCCGCCCACCCGTGACGTAGTCTCAGAGCGCGTGTGTGCCCCGCCCACCCGTGACGTAGTCTCAGAGCGCGTGTGTGCCCCGCCCACCCGTGACGTAGTCTCAGAGCGCGTGTGTGCCCCGCCCACCCGTGACGTAGTCTCAGAGCGCGTGTGCCCCGCCCACCTGTGACGTAGTCTCAGAGCGCGTGTGCCCCGCCCACCCGTGACGTAGTCTCAGAGCGCGTGTGCCCCGCCCACCCGTGACGTAGTCTCAGAGCGCGTGTGCCCCGCCCACCCGTGACGTAGTCTCAGAGTGCGTGTGTGCCCCGCCCAACCCGTGACGTAGTCTCAGAGTGCGTGTGTGCCCCGCCCAACCCGTGACGTAGTCTCAGAGCGCGTGTGTGCCCCGCCCAACCCGTGACGTAGTCTCAGAGCGCGTGTGTGCCCCGCCCAACCCGTGACGTAGTCTCAGAGCGGGTGTGTGCCCCGCCCACCCGTGACGTAGTCTCAGAGCGCGTGTGTGCCCCGCCCACCCGTGACGTAGTCTCAGAGCGCGTGTGCCCCGCCCACCCGTGACGTAGTCTCAGAGCGCGTGTGCCCCGCTCACCCGTGACGTAGTCTCAGAGTGCGTGTGTGCCCCGCCCACCCGTGACGTAGTCTCAGAGTGCGTGTGTGCCCCGCCCACCCGTGACGTAGTCTCAGAGCGCGTGTGTGCCCCGCCCAACCCGTGACGTAGTCTCAGAGCGCGTGTGTGCCCCGCCCACCCGTGACGTAGTCTCAGAGCGCGTGTGCCCCGCCCACCCGTGACGTAGTCTCAGAGCGCGTGTGCCCCGCTCACCCGTGACGTAGTCTCAGAGCGCGTGTGTGCCCCGCCCACCCGTGACGTAGTCTCAGAGCGCGTGTGCCCCGCCCACCCGTGACGTAGTCTCAGAGCGCGTGTGTGCCCCGCCCACCCGTGACGTAGTCTCAGAGCGCGTGTGTGCCCCGCCCACCCGTGACGTAGTCTCAGAGCGCGTGTGCCCCGCCCACCCGTGACGTAGTCTCAGAGCGTGTGTGCCCCGCCCACCCGTGACGTAGTCTCAGAGCGCGTGTGCCCCGCCCACAGCTGTCTGCTCCGCGCTGCGCGACTGAGTGAAAAAGAGTCTACTTTTAGACTGAATAAAAACTGGTGTTGATTCTACAGCGTGCGCAGAACAGATATATCTATAGGTCTAATATATATATATATATATATATATATATATATATATATAAGTCTTATGTCCATCGCACTCTTATTTCCTGGTTTCTCAGTATCGGATAGAACTTCTCTCCATTTATTTTCCCGGTTGCTGCATCAACTGCCACATAAACCTTCAACATTGTGATAATAGTAAAGAGTGCGATATCATGAATGAAGTTTTGGGCCTTTGAGCCGTGTTTCCTCGTAAATCGAAGTGGGTGAGGAGGGTGTGGGTGAGGAGGTGGGTGTGGGTGAGGAGGGTGTGGGTGAGGAGGCGGGTGTGGGTGAGGAGGCGGGTGTGGGTGAGGAGGCGGGTGTGGGTGAGGAGGTGGGTGTGGGTGAGACGGGTGTGGGTGAGGAGGGTGTGGGTGAGGAGGGTGTGGGTGAGGAGGGTGTGGGTGAGGAGGTGGGTGTGGGTGAGGAGGGTGTGGGTGAGGAGGCGGGTGTGGGTGAGGAGGCGGGTGTGGGTGAGGAGGGTGTGGGTGAGGAGGGTGTGGGTGAGGAGGCGGGTGTGGGTGAGGAGGGTGTGGGTGAGGAGGGTGTGGGTGAGGAGGGTGTGGGTGAGGAGGAGGGTGTGGGTGAGGAGGCGGGTGTGGGTGAGGAGGGTGTGGGTGAGGAGGCGGGTGTGGGTGAGGAGGCGGGCAGCGGAGTTTTGGACCATTTGGAGTCTGTGGAGGGAATGGGAGGAGATGCCAGTGAGGAGGGAGGTGCAGTAGTCGAGGCGGGAGGAGATGAAGGCGTGGATGAGGGATTCAGCAGCGGGGAGGGTGAGGCAGTGTCGGATTTTGGCGATGCGGCGGAGGTGGAAGTATGAGGTCTTGACGATGTGGCTGACATGGGGAGTGAAGGAGAGGGTGGGGTCCATGATGACACCGAGATTGCGTACCAGGGTAGAGGGGGTGATGGTCGAGGTGTCGATGCTGAGTGAAAAGGGACCAGTTTTATTGAGAGTGGATTTGGTGCCAATGAGGAGGAGCTCTGTTTTGTCACTGTTCAGTTTGAGGAAGTTGAGAGTGAGCCATGATTTTATTGTAGAGATGCAGGAGTTAATGGAGACGGCGGTCATGGAGCTGTTGATTTTGGAAATGTTGTCATTGAAGGAGGAAAGAGTTGCAGAGGTCAGGGGAGGAGGGTGGAGGGATGTCCGGTGGCTGGAGCAGCTTGTTGACGGTGGAGAACAGGGTGCGAGGGCTCCGGTGGGAGCTGTTGATGAGGGTGGAGAGGTGGAGAGATGAAGAGGTGGAGAGATGGAGAGGTGGAGAGATGGAGAGATGAAGAGGTGGAGAGGTGGAGAGGTGGAGAGATGGAGAGGTGGAGAGATGAAGAGGTGGAGAGATGGAGAGATGAAGAGGTGGAGAGGTGGAGAGGTGGAGAGATGGAGAGGTGGAGAGATGAAGAGGTGGAGAGATGGAGAGGTGGAGAGGTGGAGAGGTGGAGAGATGGAGAGATGAAGAGGTGGAGAGGTGGAGAGGTGGAGAGATGGAGAGGTGGAGAGATGGAGAGGTGGAGAGATGGAGAGATGAAGAGGTGGAGAGGTGGAGAGGTGGAGAGATGGAGAGGTGGAGAGGTGGAGAGGTGGAGAGATGGAGAGGTGGAGAGATGAAGAGGTGGAGAGATGGAGAGATGAAGAGGTGGAGAGGTGGAGAGGTGGAGAGATGGAGAGGTGGAGAGATGAAGAGGTGGAGAGATGGAGAGATGAAGAGGTGGAGAGGTGGAGAGGTGGAGAGATGGAGAGGTGGAGAGATGAAGAGGTGGAGAGATGGAGAGATGAAGAGGTGGAGAGGTGGAGAGATGGAGAGATGAAGAGGTGGAGAGGTGGAGAGGTGGAGAGATGGAGAGGTGGAGAGATGAAGAGGTGGAGAGATGGAGAGATGAAGAGGTGGAGAGGTGGAGAGGTGGAGAGATGGAGAGGTGGAGAGATGAAGAGGTGGAGAGATAGAGAGGTGGAGAGGTGGAGAGATGGAGAGGTGGAGAGATGAAGAGGTGGAGAGATGGAGAGGTGGAGAGATGGAGAGATGAAGAGGTGGAGAGGTGGAGAGGTGGAGAGATGGAGAGGTGGAGAGATGGAGAGGTGGAGAGATGGAGAGATGAAGAGGTGGAGAGGTGGAGAGGTGGAGAGATGGAGAGGTGGAGAGGTGGAGAGGTGGAGAGATGGAGAGGTGGAGAGATGAAGAGGTGGAGAGATGGAGAGATGAAGAGGTGGAGAGGTGGAGAGGTGGAGAGATGGAGAGGTGGAGAGATGAAGAGGTGGAGAGATGGAGAGATGAAGAGGTGGAGAGGTGGAGAGATGGAGAGATGAAGAGGTGGAGAGGTGGAGAGGTGGAGAGATGGAGAGGTGGAGAGATGAAGAGGTGGAGAGATGGAGAGATGAAGAGGTGGAGAGGTGGAGAGGTGGAGAGATGGAGAGGTGGAGAGATGAAGAGGTGGAGAGATGGAGAGGTGGAGAGGTGGAGAGGTGGAGAGATGGAGAGATGAAGAGGTGGAGAGGTGGAGAGGTGGAGAGATGGAGAGGTGGAGAGATGGAGAGGTGGAGAGATGGAGAGATGAAGAGGTGGAGAGGTGGAGAGGTGGAGAGATGGAGAGGTGGAGAGATGAAGAGGTGGAGAGATGGAGAGGTGGAGAGATGGAGAGATGAAGAGGTGGAGAGATGGAGAGGTGGAGAGATGGAGAGATGAAGAGGTGGAGAGATGGAGAGGTGGAGAGGTGGAGAGGTGGAGAGATGGAGAGGTGGAGAGATGGAGAGGTGGAGAGATGAAGAGGTGGAGAGGTGGAGAGATGGAGAGGTGGAGAGATGGAGAGATGAAGAGGTGGAGAGATGGAGAGGTGGAGAGATGAAGAGGTGGAGAGGTGGAGAGATGGAGAGATGAAGAGGTGGAGAGGTGGAGAGGTGGAGAGATGGAGAGGTGGAGAGATGAGAGGTGGAGAGGTGGAGAGGTGGAGAGGTGGAGAGATGGAGAGATGAGAGGTGGAGAGATGGAGAGGTGGAGAGATGGAGAGATGAAGAGGTGGAGAGATGGAGAGGTGGAGAGATGGAGAGGTGGAGAGATGGAGAGGTGGAGAGGTGGAGGGTGGAGAGATGGAGAGATGAAGAGGTGGAGAGTGGAGAGGTGGAGAGATGGAGAGGTGGAGAGATGAAGAGGTGGAGAGATGGAGAGGTGGAGAGATGGAGAGATGAAGAGGTGGAGAGATGGAGAGGTGGAGAGATGGAGAGATGAAGAGGTGGAGAGGTGGAGAGGTGGAGAGATGAGAGGTGGAGAGATGGAGAGGTGGAGAGGTGGAGTGGAGAGGTGGAGAGGTGGAGAGATGGAGAGGTGGAGAGATGAAGAGGTGGAGAGATGGAGAGGTGGAGAGGTGGAGAGATGGAGAGAGATGAAGAGGTGGAGAGGTGGAGAGGTGGAGAGATGAAGAGGTGGAGAGATGGAGAGATGAGAGGTGGAGAGGTGGAGAGGTGGAGAGATGGAGAGGTGGAGAGATGAAGAGGTGGAGAGATGGAGAGATGAAGAGGTGGAGAGGTGGAGAGTGGAGAGATGAAGAGGTGGAGAGGTGGAGAGGTGGAGAGATGGAGAGGTGGAGAGGTGGAGAGGTGGAGAGGATGAAGAGGTGGAGAGGTGGAGAGGTGGAGAGTGGAGAGGTGGAGAGAGGTGGAGAGATGAGAGATGAAGAGGTGGAGAGGTGGAGAGGTGGAGAGATGGAGAGGTGGAGAGATGAAGAGGTGGAGAGATGGAGAGATGAAGAGGTGGAGAGGTGGAGAGGTGGAGAGATGGAGAGGTGGAGAGATGGAGCGATGAGAGGTGGAGAGGTGGAGAGGTGGAGAGATGGAGAGGTGGAGAGATGAAGAGGTGGAGAGATGGAGAGATGAAGAGGTGGAGAGGTGGAGAGGTGGAGAGATGGAGAGGTGGAGAGATGAAGAGGTGGAGAGATGGAGAGGTGGAGAGGTGGAGAGGTGGAGAGATGGAGAGATGAGAGGTGGAGAGGTGGAGAGGTGGAGAGATGGAGAGGTGGAGAGATGGAGAGGTGGAGATGAGAGATGAAGAGGTGGAGAGGTGGAGAGATGAGAGAGGTGGAGAGGTGGAGAGGTGGAGAGATGGAGAGGTGGAGAGATGAAGAGGTGGAGAGATGGAGAGATGAAGAGGTGGAGAGGTGGAGAGGTGGAGAGATGGAGAGGTGGAGAGATGAAGAGGTGGAGAGATGGAGAGATGAAGAGGTGGAGAGGTGGAGAGGTGGAGAGATGGAGAGGTGGAGAGATGAAGAGGTGGAGAGATGGAGAGATGAGAGGTGGAGAGGTGGAGAGATGGAGAGATGAAGAGGTGGAGAGGTGGAGAGGTGGAGAGATGGAGAGGTGGAGAGATGAAGAGGTGGAGAGATGGAGAGATGAAGAGGTGGAGAGGTGGAGAGGTGGAGAGATGGAGAGGTGGAGAGATGAAGAGGTGGAGAGATGGAGAGGTGGAGAGGTGGAGAGGTGGAGAGATGGAGAGATGAGAGGTGGAGAGGTGGAGAGATGGAGAGGTGGAGAGATGGAGAGGTGGAGAGATGGAGAGATGAAGAGGTGGAGAGGTGGAGAGGTGGAGAGATGGAGAGGTGGAGAGATGAGAGGTGGAGAGATGAGAGGTGGAGAGATGGAGAGATGAAGAGGTGGAGAGATGGAGAGGTGGAGAGATGGAGAGATGAAGAGGTGGAGAGATGGAGAGGTGGAGAGGTGGAGAGGTGGAGAGATGGAGAGATGAAGAGGTGGAGAGGTGGAGAGGTGGAGAGATGGAGAGGTGGAGAGATGAAGAGGTGGAGAGATGGAGAGGTGGAGAGGTGGAGAGGTGGAGAGATGAAGAGGTGGAGAGGTGGAGAGGTGGAGAGATGGAGAGGTGGAGAGATGAAGAGGTGGAGAGATGGAGAGATGAAGAGGTGGAGAGGTGGAGAGGTGGAGAGATGGAGAGGTGGAGAGATGAAGAGGTGGAGAGATGGAGAGGTGGAGAGGTGGAGAGGTGGAGAGATGGAGAGATGAAGAGGTGGAGAGGTGGAGAGATGGAGAGGTGGAGAGATGGAGAGGTGGAGAGATGGAGAGATGAAGAGGTGGAGAGGTGGAGAGGTGGAGAGATGAGAGGTGGAGAGGTGGAGAGGTGGAGAGATGGAGAGGTGGAGAGATGAAGAGGTGGAGAGATGGAGAGGTGAGAGGTGGAGAGGTGGAGAGGTGGAGAGATGGAGAGGTGGAGAGATGAGAGGTGGAGAGATGGAGAGATGAAGAGGTGGAGAGGTGGAGAGGTGGAGAGATGGAGAGGTGGAGAGATGAAGAGGTGGAGAGATGGAGAGAGAGGTGGAGAGGTGGAGAGATGGAGAGATGAGAGGTGGAGAGGTGGAGAGGTGGAGAGATGGAGAGGTGGAGAGATGGAGAGGTGGAGAGATGGAGAGATGAGAGGTGGAGAGGTGGAGAGGTGGAGAGATGGAGAGGTGGAGAGATGAAGAGGTGGAGAGATGGAGAGGTGGAGAGGTGGAGAGGTGGAGAGATGGAGAGATGAAGAGGTGGAGAGGTGGAGAGGTGGAGAGATGGAGAGGTGGAGAGTGGAGAGGTGGAGAGATGGAGAGATGAAGAGGTGGAGAGGTGGAGAGGTGGAGAGATGGAGAGGTGGAGAGATGAAGAGGTGGAGAGATGGAGAGGTGGAGAGATGGAGAGATGAAGAGGTGGAGAGATGAGAGGTGGAGAGATGGAGAGATGAAGAGGTGGAGAGATGGAGAGGTGGAGAGTGGAGAGGTGGAGAGATGGAGAGATGAAGAGGTGGAGAGGTGGAGAGGTGGAGAGATGGAGAGGTGGAGAGATGAAGAGGTGGAGAGATGGAGAGGTGGAGAGGTGGAGAGATGGAGAGGTGGAGAGGTGGAGAGGTGGAGAGGTGGAGAGATGGAGAGGTGGAGAGATGGAGAGGTGGAGAGATGGAGAGGTGGAGAGATGGAGAGGTGAGAGGTGGAGAGATGGAGAGGTGGAGAGATGGAGAGATGAGAGGTGGAGAGATGGAGAGGTGGAGAGATGGAGAGGTGGAGAGGTGGAGAGATGGAGAGGTGGAGAGGTGGAGAGGTGGAGAGGTGGAGAGATGGAGAGATGAAGAGGTGGAGAGATGGAGAGGTGGAGAGGTGGAGATGAGAGGTGGAGAGATGGAGAGGTGGAGAGATGGAGAGGTGGAGAGATGAGAGGTGGAGAGGTGGAGAGATGGAGAGATGAAGAGGTGGAGAGATGGAGAGGTGGAGAGATGGAGAGGTGGAGAGATGAAGAGGTGGAGAGATGGAGAGGTGGAGAGATGGAGAGATGAGAGGTGGAGAGATGGAGAGGTGGAGAGATGGAGAGAGGTGGAGAGGTGGAGAGGTGGAGAGATGGAGAGATGAGAGGTGGAGAGGTGGAGAGGTGGAGAGATGGAGAGGTGAGAGTGGAGAGATGGAGAGGTGGAGAGGTGGAGAGGTGGAGAGGTGGAGAGATGGAGAGGTGGAGAGATGGAGAGGTGGAGAGGTGGAGAGGTGGAGAGGTGGAGAGATGGAGAGGTGGAGAGATGAGAGGTGGAGAGTGGAGAGGTGGAGAGATGGAGAGGTGGAGAGATGGAGAGTGGAGAGGTGGAGAGGTGGAGAGATGGAGAGATGAGGTGGAGAGATGGAGAGGTGGAGAGATGGAGAGGTGGAGAGGTGGAGAGATGGAGAGATGGAGAGGTGGAGAGATGAGAGGTGGAGAGATGGAGAGGTGGAGAGATGGAGAGGTGGAGAGATGGAGAGATGAGAGGTGGAGAGGTGAGAGGTGGAGGTGGAGAGATGAAGAGGTGGAGAGATGAGAGGTGGAGAGGTGGAGAGGTGGAGAGATGGAGGTGGAGAGTGGAGAGGTGGAGAGGTGGAGAGATGGAGAGGTGGAGAGGTGGAGAGGTGGAGAGATGGAGAGATGAAGAGGTGGAGAGGTGGAGAGGTGGAGAGATGGAGAGGTGGAGAGGTGGAGAGGTGGAGAGATGGAGAGGTGAGAGATGAGAGGTGGAGAGGTGGAGAGATGGAGAGGTGGAGAGGTGGAGAGGTGGAGAGATGGAGAGGTGGAGAGGTGGAGAGGTGGAGAGATGGAGAGATGAAGAGGTGGAGAGTGGAGAGGTGGAGAGATGGAGAGGTGGAGAGATGAAGAGGTGGAGAGATGGAGAGATGAGAGGTGGAGAGGTGGAGAGATGGAGAGATGAAGAGGTGGAGAGGTGGAGAGGTGGAGAGATGGAGAGGTGGAGAGAGTGGAGGATGAGAGGTGGAGAGGTGGAGAGGTGGAGAGATGGGGAGGTGGAGAGTGGAGAGGTGGAGAGGTGGAGAGATGAAGAGGTGGAGAGGTGGAGAGGTGGAGAGATGGAGAGATGAAGAGGTGGAGAGATGAGAGGTGGAGAGATGGAGAGGTGGAGAGGTGGAGAGGTGGAGAGATGGAGAGATGAAGAGGTGGAGAGTGAGAGGTGGAGAGATGGAGAGGTGGAGAGATGGAGAGGTGGAGAGATGGAGAGGTGAGAGGTGGAGAGGTGGAGAGGTGGAGAGTGGAGAGATGGAGAGGTGGAGAGATGGAGAGGTGGAGAGATGGAGAGATGAGAGGTGGAGAGATGGAGAGGTGGAGAGATGGAGAGAGGTGGAGAGATGGAGAGGTGGAGAGATGGAGAGATGAGAGGTGGAGAGGTGGAGAGTGGAGAGGTGGAGAGATGAGAGGTGGAGAGTGGAGAGATGGAGAGGTGGAGAGGTGGAGAGATGAAGAGGTGGAGAGATGGAGAGGTGGAGAGATGAAGAGGTGGAGAGGTGGAGAGGTGGAGAGATGGAGAGGTGGAGAGGTGGAGAGGTGGAGAGATGGAGAGGTGGAGAGATGAAGAGGTGAGAGGTGGAGAGGTGGAGAGGTGGAGAGGTGGAGAGATGAGAGGTGGAGAGATGGAGAGGTGGAGAGATGGAGAGATGAAGAGGTGGAGAGATGGAGAGGTGGAGAGATGGAGAGGTGAGAGTGAGAGGTGGAGAGGTGGAGAGGTGGAGAGATGGAGAGGTGGAGGTGGAGAGGTGGAGAGATGGAGAGGTGGAGAGTGAGAGGTGAGAGGTGGAGAGGTGGAGAGATGGAGAGATGAGAGGTGGAGAGATGGAGAGGTGGAGAGATGGAGAGGTGAAGAGGTGGAGAGATGGAGAGGTGGAGAGTGGAGAGGTGGAGAGGTGGAAGAGGTGGAGGATGGAGAGGTGGAGAGATGGAGAGGTGGAGAGATGGAGAGGTGGAGAGATGGAGAGGTGGAGAGATGGAGAGGGGAGATGAGAGGTGAGAGGTGGAGAGATGGAGAGGTGGAGAGGTGGAGAGATGAAGAGGTGGAGAGATGGAGAGGTGGAGAGATGAGAGGTGGAGAGGTGGAGAGGTGGAGAGATGAGAGGTGGAGAGGTGGAGAGGTGGAGAGATGGAGAGATGGAGAGGTGAGAGGAGAGGTGGAGAGGTGGAGAGGTGGAGAGAGAGTGAGAGGTGGAGAGATGGAGAGGTGGAGAGATGGAGAGATGAAGAGGTGGAGAGATGGAGAGGTGGAGAGATGGAGAGGTGGAGAGG
>NW_027316213.1:25000-32500 GCF_026437365.1 Eucyclogobius newberryi | reverse complement strand
GCTCCAGGGGGTGCTCGGCGGAGGCCATGCCCAGCCAGAGTGTCCCTTCCCCGGGGTGAGTCTGGAGGAGTGGGGGGTGGCTCTGGAGGTGCTCCGGGGGCTCCAGGGGGTGCTTGGTGGAGACCATGCCCAGCCAGAGTGTCCCTTCCCCGGGGTGAGTCTGGGGAGAGTGGGGGGTGGCTCTGGGGGTGCTCCGGGGGCTCCAGGGGGTGCTTGGTGGAGACCATGCCCAGCCAGAGTGGCCCTTCCCCGGGGTGAGTCTGGGGAGAGTGGGGGGTGGCTCTGGAGGGCCTCCGGGGGTTCCAGGGGTTCCAGGGGTTCCAGGGGGTGCTCGGTGGAGGCCATGCCCAGCCAGAGTGGCCCTTCCCCGGGCAGAGTCTGGGGAGAGTGGGGGGTGGCTCTGGAGGTGCTCCGGGGGCTCCAGGGGCTGCTTGGTGGAGACCATGCCCAGCCAGAGTGGCCCTTCCCCCGGGTGAGTCTGGGGACAGTGGGGGGTGGCCCTGGAGGGCCTCCGGGGGTTCCAGGGGGTGCTCGGCGGAGGCCATGCCCGGCCAGAGTGTCCCTTCCCCGGGCAGAGTCTGGGGAGAGTGGGGGGTGGCTCTGGAGGTGCTCCGGGGGCTCCAGGGGTTCCAGGGGGTGGTCGGCGGAGGCCATGCCCAGCCAGAGTGTCCCTTCCCCGGGGTGAGTCTGGAGGAGAGTGGGGGGTGGCTCTGGGGGTGCTCCGGGGGCTCCAGGGGGTGCTCGGCGGAGGCCATGCCCAGCCAGAGTGTCCCTTCCCCGGGGTGAGTCTGGAGGAGTGGGGGGTGGCCCTGGAGGTGCTCCGGGGGCTCCAGGGGCTCCAGGGGGTGCTCGGTGGGGGCCATGCCCAGCCAGAGTGTCCCTTCCCCGGGGTGAGTCTGGAGGAGTGGGGGGTGGCTCTGGAGGTGCTCCGGGGGCTCCAGGGGGTGCTTGGTGGAGACCATGCCCAGCCAGAGTGGCCCTCCCCCGGGGTGAGTCTGGGGAGAGTGGGGGGTGGCTCTGGAGGGCCTCCGGGGGTTCCAGGGGCTCCAGGGGGTGCTTGGTGGAGGCCATGCCCAGCCAGAGTGTCCCTTCCCCGGGGTGAGTCTGGGGTGAGTGGGGGGTGGCTCTGGGGGTGCTCCGGGGGCTCCAGGGGGTGCTCGGCGGAGGCCATGCCCAGCCAGAGTGGCCCTTCCCCGGGGTGAGTCTGGGGAGAGTGGGGGGTGGCTCTGGGGGTGCTCCGGGGGCTCCAGGGGCTCCAGGGGGTGCTCGGTGGGGGCCATGCCCAGCCAGAGTGTCCCTTCCCCGGGGTGAGTCTGGAGGAGTGGGGGGTGGCTCTGGAGGTGCTCCGGGGGCTCCAGGGGGTGCTTGGTGGAGACCATGCCCAGCCAGAGTGGCCCTCCCCCGGGGTGAGTCTGGGGAGAGTGGGGGGTGGCTCTGGAGGGCCTCCGGGGGTTCCAGGGGCTCCAGGGGGTGCTTGGTGGAGGCCATGCCCAGCCAGAGTGTCCCTTCCCCGGGGTGAGTCTGGGGTGAGTGGGGGGTGGCTCTGGGGGTGCTCCGGGGGCTCCAGGGGGTGCTCGGCGGAGGCCATGCCCAGCCAGAGTGGCCCTTCCCCGGGGTGAGTCTGGGGAGAGTGGGGGGTGGCTCTGGGGGTGCTCCGGGGGCTCCAGGGGCTCCAGGGGGTGCTCGGTGGGGGCCATGCCCAGCCAGAGTGTCCCTTCCCCGGGGTGAGTCTGGAGGAGTGGGGGGTGGCTCTGGAGGTGCTCCGGGGGCTCCAGGGGGTGCTTGGTGGAGACCATGCCCAGCCAGAGTGGCCCTCCCCCGGGGTGAGTCTGGGGAGAGTGGGGGGTGGCTCTGGAGGGCCTCCGGGGGTTCCAGGGGCTCCAGGGGGTGCTTGGTGGAGGCCATGCCCAGCCAGAGTGTCCCTTCCCCGGGGTGAGTCTGGGGTGAGTGGGGGGTGGCTCTGGGGGTGCTCCGGGGGCTCCAGGGGGTGCTCGGCGGAGGCCATGCCCAGCCAGAGTGGCCCTTCCCCGGGGTGAGTCTGGGGAGAGTGGGGGGTGGCTCTGGGGGTGCTCCGGGGGCTCCAGGGGGTGCTTGGTGGAGACCATGCCCAGCCAGAGTGGCCCTTCCCCGGGCAGAGTCTGGGGAGAGTGGGGGGTGGCTCTGGAGGTGCTCCGGGGGCTCCAGGGGTTCCAGGGGGTGCTCAGTGGGGGCCATGCCCAGGCAGAGTGTCCCTTCCCCGGGGTGAGTCTGGAGGAGTGGGGGGTGGCTCTGGAGGTGCTCCGGGGGCTCCAGGGGGTGCTTGGTGGAGACCATGCCCAGCCAGAGTGTCCCTTCCCCGGGGTGAGTCTGGGGAGAGTGGGGGGTGGCTCTGGGGGTGCTCCGGGGGCTCCAGGGGGTGCTTGGTGGAGACCATGCCCAGCCAGAGTGGCCCTTCCCCGGGGTGAGTCTGGGGAGAGTGGGGGGTGGCTCTGGAGGGCCTCCGGGGGTTCCAGGGGTTCCAGGGGGTGCTCGGTGGAGGCCATGCCCAGCCAGAGTGGCCCTTCCCCGGGCAGAGTCTGGGGAGAGTGGGGGGTGGCTCTGGAGGTGCTCCGGGGGCTCCAGGGGCTGCTTGGTGGAGACCATGCCCAGCCAGAGTGGCCCTTCCCCCGGGTGAGTCTGGGGACAGTGGGGGGTGGCTCTGGAGGGCCTCCGGGGGCTCCAGTGGCTCCAGGGGGTGCTCAGCGGAGGCCATGCCCAGCCAGAGTGGCCCTTCCCCGGCCTCATATGCGGCAGAGTGCGGGGTGAGCAAAATGGGTTAAAATGGGTTAAAATGTGAAAAAAAAAAAAAAAAAAAAAAAAAAAACACCAAAATGAGCAAAATGAAATAATCCCCTATCATCAGTGCACTGTTTGACCCCTGAAAAGCACTCCCCTGGGGCCTGGAGGTGATCTGACCATCAGAGTATAGCACCCTATGCCCCTGAGGGACTTAGAGTAAAAACCGAAATAGTACACTATTCCCGAAAAGACTCTGTCGTTTTTCGGCAATAGTACACTATACCCATCGACTCTGTCGTTTTTCCGGGCCGTAGTACGAAGTTGTGAGCAAAAGGGGTGAAAATGGGTTAAAATGTGAAAAAACACCAAAATGAGCAAAATGAAATAATCCCCCATCATCAGTGCACTGTTTGACCCCAGAAAAGCACTCCCCTGGGGCCTGGAGGTGATCTGACCATCATAGTATAGCACCCCATGCCCCTGAGGGACTTAGAGTAAAAACCGAAATAGTACACTATTCCCGAAAAGACTCTGTCGTTTTTCGGCAATAGTACACTATACCCATCGACTCTGTCGTTTTTCCGGGCCGTAGTACGAAGTTGTGAGCAAAAGGGGTGAAAATGGGTTAAAATGTGAAAAAACACCAAAATGAGCAAAATGAAATAATCCCCCATCATCAGTGCACTGTTTGACCCCAGAAAAGCACTCCCCTGGGGCCTGGAGGTGATCTGACCATCATAGTATAGTACACTATACCCCTGAGGGACTTAGTGCAAAAACCGAAATAGTACACTATACCCGAAAAGACTCTGTCGTTTTTCGGCAATAGTACACTATACCCATCGACTCTGTCGTTTTTCCGGGCCGTAGTACGAAGTTGTGAGCAAAAGGGGTGAAAATGGGTTAAAATGTGAAAAAACACCAAAATGAGCAAAATGAAACGTACGTAGCAGAGCAGCTCCTTCGCTGCGATCTATTGAAAGTCAGCCCTTGATCCAAGCTTTTGTCGGCCGGCCTCCGGGTCCTTCCCTCTTCTTCCCTTTCGGAGTACACTGGGCACGGATATGGCCCAGGCAAGGAGGCAGGCAGGCAGGCAGGCAGGCAGGCAGGCAGGCAGGCAGGCAGGCAGTGCCAGCCGGGTCCTGGCCAAGCGGGCCTGGAGAGGGCGAGGGCAAGGGCCCCTGGGCTCTGTTTAAACCGCCTCCAAGTGTGGTGCAGGGGGCGGGGGGCAGAGAGCCAGAGCCAGGGCCCTGGGGCCCTGGCTCTTTAATTTAATTTTTTTTTTTTTTCAAGTTCCTTACATAGTACCAAGGGCACGGAGCCCTGTCTCGAAAAAAATAAAAGTGTGGCTGAGAGTACCAAGGGCACGGAGCCCTGGCTCGAAAAATTTCAAAGTGTGGTTAAGAGTACCAAGGGCACGGGCTTCCATGTCAGAGTACCAAGGGCACGGGCTTCCAGGCGGCTGCCCCTAAGGGGTTTAGCCCGCGAGGGGGTGCTTAAGGGTGGGTCCCCGGGTTCGGAGGGAGAGCCTGGTCCCCGGTGGTCATCCCCGGAGTCCCGGAGCCCAGGACCCGGGGAAGAGTGTGCCCGGGTCGGGGCTGAGTCTGGTGGAGTGGGGGGGTGGCTCTGGAGGTGCTCCAGGGGCTCCAGGGGGGGTGCTCAGCGGGGGCCATGCCCGGCCGGAGGTGCCCGGAGCTCTCCAAGGTGGCTCCAGGGGCCCGGAGCTGTCCATGGTGGCTCCAGGGGCCCGGAGCTCTCCGAGGTGGCTCCAGGCGGTGCTCGGCGGAGGCCATGCCCGGCCGGAGTGGCCCTTCCCCGGGCATAGTCTGGGGAGAGTGGGGGGTGGCTCTGGAGGTGCTCCGGGGGCTCCAGGGGGTGCTCAGTGGAGGCCATGCCCAGCCAGAGTGGCCCTTCCCCGGGCAGAGTCTGGAGGAGTGGGGGGTGGCTCTGGAGGTGCTCCGGGGGCTCCAGGGGTTCCAGGGGGTGGTCGGCGGAGGCCATGCCCAGCCAGAGTGGCCCTTCCCCGGGGTGAGTCTGGGGAGAGTGGGGGGTGGCTCTGGAGGGCCTCCGGGGGTTCCAGGGGCTCCAGGGGGTGCTTGGTGGAGGCCATGCCCAGCCAGAGTGGCCCTTCCCCGGGGTGAGTCTGGGGAGAGTGGGGGGTGGCTCTGGGGGTGCTCCGGGGGCTCCAGGGGGTGCTCGGCGGAGGCCATGCCCAGCCAGAGTGTCCCTTCCCCGGGGTGAGTCTGGAGGAGTGGGGGGTGGCCCTGGAGGTGCTCCGGGGGCTCCAGGGGCTCCAGGGGGTGCTCGGCGGAGGCCATGCCCAGCCAGAGTGTCCCTTCCCCGGGGTGAGTCTGGAGGAGTGGGGGGTGGCTCTGGAGGTGCTCCGGGGGCTCCAGGGGGTGCTTGGTGGAGACCATGCCCAGCCAGAGTGTCCCTTCCCCGGGGTGAGTCTGGGGAGAGTGGGGGGTGGCTCTGGGGGTGCTCCGGGGGCTCCAGGGGGTGCTTGGTGGAGACCATGCCCAGCCAGAGTGGCCCTTCCCCGGGGTGAGTCTGGGGAGAGTGGGGGGTGGCTCTGGAGGGCCTCCGGGGGTTCCAGGGGTTCCAGGGGTTCCAGGGGGTGCTCGGTGGAGGCCATGCCCAGCCAGAGTGGCCCTTCCCCGGGCAGAGTCTGGGGAGAGTGGGGGGTGGCTCTGGAGGTGCTCCGGGGGCTCCAGGGGCTGCTTGGTGGAGACCATGCCCAGCCAGAGTGGCCCTTCCCCCGGGTGAGTCTGGGGACAGTGGGGGGTGGCCCTGGAGGGCCTCCGGGGGTTCCAGGGGGTGCTCGGCGGAGGCCATGCCCGGCCAGAGTGTCCCTTCCCCGGGCAGAGTCTGGGGAGAGTGGGGGGTGGCTCTGGAGGTGCTCCGGGGGCTCCAGGGGTTCCAGGGGGTGGTCGGCGGAGGCCATGCCCAGCCAGAGTGTCCCTTCCCCGGGGTGAGTCTGGAGGAGAGTGGGGGGTGGCTCTGGGGGTGCTCCGGGGGCTCCAGGGGGTGCTCGGCGGAGGCCATGCCCAGCCAGAGTGTCCCTTCCCCGGGGTGAGTCTGGAGGAGTGGGGGGTGGCCCTGGAGGTGCTCCGGGGGCTCCAGGGGCTCCAGGGGGTGCTCGGTGGGGGCCATGCCCAGCCAGAGTGTCCCTTCCCCGGGGTGAGTCTGGAGGAGTGGGGGGTGGCTCTGGAGGTGCTCCGGGGGCTCCAGGGGGTGCTTGGTGGAGACCATGCCCAGCCAGAGTGGCCCTCCCCCGGGGTGAGTCTGGGGAGAGTGGGGGGTGGCTCTGGAGGGCCTCCGGGGGTTCCAGGGGCTCCAGGGGGTGCTTGGTGGAGGCCATGCCCAGCCAGAGTGTCCCTTCCCCGGGGTGAGTCTGGGGTGAGTGGGGGGTGGCTCTGGGGGTGCTCCGGGGGCTCCAGGGGGTGCTCGGCGGAGGCCATGCCCAGCCAGAGTGGCCCTTCCCCGGGGTGAGTCTGGGGAGAGTGGGGGGTGGCTCTGGGGGTGCTCCGGGGGCTCCAGGGGCTCCAGGGGGTGCTCGGTGGGGGCCATGCCCAGCCAGAGTGTCCCTTCCCCGGGGTGAGTCTGGAGGAGTGGGGGGTGGCTCTGGAGGTGCTCCGGGGGCTCCAGGGGGTGCTTGGTGGAGACCATGCCCAGCCAGAGTGGCCCTCCCCCGGGGTGAGTCTGGGGAGAGTGGGGGGTGGCTCTGGAGGGCCTCCGGGGGTTCCAGGGGCTCCAGGGGGTGCTTGGTGGAGGCCATGCCCAGCCAGAGTGTCCCTTCCCCGGGGTGAGTCTGGGGTGAGTGGGGGGTGGCTCTGGGGGTGCTCCGGGGGCTCCAGGGGGTGCTCGGCGGAGGCCATGCCCAGCCAGAGTGGCCCTTCCCCGGGGTGAGTCTGGGGAGAGTGGGGGGTGGCTCTGGGGGTGCTCCGGGGGCTCCAGGGGCTCCAGGGGGTGCTCGGTGGGGGCCATGCCCAGCCAGAGTGTCCCTTCCCCGGGGTGAGTCTGGAGGAGTGGGGGGTGGCTCTGGAGGTGCTCCGGGGGCTCCAGGGGGTGCTTGGTGGAGACCATGCCCAGCCAGAGTGGCCCTCCCCCGGGGTGAGTCTGGGGAGAGTGGGGGGTGGCTCTGGAGGGCCTCCGGGGGTTCCAGGGGCTCCAGGGGGTGCTTGGTGGAGGCCATGCCCAGCCAGAGTGTCCCTTCCCCGGGGTGAGTCTGGGGTGAGTGGGGGGTGGCTCTGGGGGTGCTCCGGGGGCTCCAGGGGGTGCTCGGCGGAGGCCATGCCCAGCCAGAGTGGCCCTTCCCCGGGGTGAGTCTGGGGAGAGTGGGGGGTGGCTCTGGGGGTGCTCCGGGGGCTCCAGGGGGTGCTTGGTGGAGACCATGCCCAGCCAGAGTGGCCCTTCCCCGGGCAGAGTCTGGGGAGAGTGGGGGGTGGCTCTGGAGGTGCTCCGGGGGCTCCAGGGGTTCCAGGGGGTGCTCAGTGGGGGCCATGCCCAGGCAGAGTGTCCCTTCCCCGGGGTGAGTCTGGAGGAGTGGGGGGTGGCTCTGGAGGTGCTCCGGGGGCTCCAGGGGGTGCTTGGTGGAGACCATGCCCAGCCAGAGTGTCCCTTCCCCGGGGTGAGTCTGGGGAGAGTGGGGGGTGGCTCTGGGGGTGCTCCGGGGGCTCCAGGGGGTGCTTGGTGGAGACCATGCCCAGCCAGAGTGGCCCTTCCCCGGGGTGAGTCTGGGGA
>NW_027316213.1:12500-15000 GCF_026437365.1 Eucyclogobius newberryi | reverse complement strand
TGGAGGAGTGGGGGGTGGCTCTGGAGGTGCTCCGGGGGCTCCAGGGGTTCCAGGGGGTGGTCGGCGGAGGCCATGCCCAGCCAGAGTGGCCCTTCCCCGGGGTGAGTCTGGGGAGAGTGGGGGGTGGCTCTGGAGGGCCTCCGGGGGTTCCAGGGGCTCCAGGGGGTGCTTGGTGGAGGCCATGCCCAGCCAGAGTGGCCCTTCCCCGGGGTGAGTCTGGGGAGAGTGGGGGGTGGCTCTGGGGGTGCTCCGGGGGCTCCAGGGGGTGCTCGGCGGAGGCCATGCCCAGCCAGAGTGTCCCTTCCCCGGGGTGAGTCTGGAGGAGTGGGGGGTGGCCCTGGAGGTGCTCCGGGGGCTCCAGGGGCTCCAGGGGGTGCTCGGCGGAGGCCATGCCCAGCCAGAGTGTCCCTTCCCCGGGGTGAGTCTGGAGGAGTGGGGGGTGGCTCTGGAGGTGCTCCGGGGGCTCCAGGGGGTGCTTGGTGGAGACCATGCCCAGCCAGAGTGTCCCTTCCCCGGGGTGAGTCTGGGGAGAGTGGGGGGTGGCTCTGGGGGTGCTCCGGGGGCTCCAGGGGGTGCTTGGTGGAGACCATGCCCAGCCAGAGTGGCCCTTCCCCGGGGTGAGTCTGGGGAGAGTGGGGGGTGGCTCTGGAGGGCCTCCGGGGGTTCCAGGGGTTCCAGGGGTTCCAGGGGGTGCTCGGTGGAGGCCATGCCCAGCCAGAGTGGCCCTTCCCCGGGCAGAGTCTGGGGAGAGTGGGGGGTGGCTCTGGAGGTGCTCCGGGGGCTCCAGGGGCTGCTTGGTGGAGACCATGCCCAGCCAGAGTGGCCCTTCCCCCGGGTGAGTCTGGGGACAGTGGGGGGTGGCCCTGGAGGGCCTCCGGGGGTTCCAGGGGGTGCTCGGCGGAGGCCATGCCCGGCCAGAGTGTCCCTTCCCCGGGCAGAGTCTGGGGAGAGTGGGGGGTGGCTCTGGAGGTGCTCCGGGGGCTCCAGGGGTTCCAGGGGGTGGTCGGCGGAGGCCATGCCCAGCCAGAGTGTCCCTTCCCCGGGGTGAGTCTGGAGGAGAGTGGGGGGTGGCTCTGGGGGTGCTCCGGGGGCTCCAGGGGGTGCTCGGCGGAGGCCATGCCCAGCCAGAGTGTCCCTTCCCCGGGGTGAGTCTGGAGGAGTGGGGGGTGGCCCTGGAGGTGCTCCGGGGGCTCCAGGGGCTCCAGGGGGTGCTCGGTGGGGGCCATGCCCAGCCAGAGTGTCCCTTCCCCGGGGTGAGTCTGGAGGAGTGGGGGGTGGCTCTGGAGGTGCTCCGGGGGCTCCAGGGGGTGCTTGGTGGAGACCATGCCCAGCCAGAGTGGCCCTCCCCCGGGGTGAGTCTGGGGAGAGTGGGGGGTGGCTCTGGAGGGCCTCCGGGGGTTCCAGGGGCTCCAGGGGGTGCTTGGTGGAGGCCATGCCCAGCCAGAGTGTCCCTTCCCCGGGGTGAGTCTGGGGTGAGTGGGGGGTGGCTCTGGGGGTGCTCCGGGGGCTCCAGGGGGTGCTCGGCGGAGGCCATGCCCAGCCAGAGTGGCCCTTCCCCGGGGTGAGTCTGGGGAGAGTGGGGGGTGGCTCTGGGGGTGCTCCGGGGGCTCCAGGGGCTCCAGGGGGTGCTCGGTGGGGGCCATGCCCAGCCAGAGTGTCCCTTCCCCGGGGTGAGTCTGGAGGAGTGGGGGGTGGCTCTGGAGGTGCTCCGGGGGCTCCAGGGGGTGCTTGGTGGAGACCATGCCCAGCCAGAGTGTCCCTTCCCCGGGGTGAGTCTGGGGAGAGTGGGGGGTGGCTCTGGGGGTGCTCCGGGGGCTCCAGGGGGTGCTTGGTGGAGACCATGCCCAGCCAGAGTGGCCCTTCCCCGGGGTGAGTCTGGGGAGAGTGGGGGGTGGCTCTGGAGGGCCTCCGGGGGTTCCAGGGGTTCCAGGGGTTCCAGGGGGTGCTCGGTGGAGGCCATGCCCAGCCAGAGTGGCCCTTCCCCGGGCAGAGTCTGGGGAGAGTGGGGGGTGGCTCTGGAGGTGCTCCGGGGGCTCCAGGGGCTGCTTGGTGGAGACCATGCCCAGCCAGAGTGGCCCTTCCCCCGGGTGAGTCTGGGGACAGTGGGGGGTGGCCCTGGAGGGCCTCCGGGGGTTCCAGGGGGTGCTCGGCGGAGGCCATGCCCGGCCAGAGTGTCCCTTCCCCGGGCAGAGTCTGGGGAGAGTGGGGGGTGGCTCTGGAGGTGCTCCGGGGGCTCCAGGGGCTGCTTGGTGGAGACCATGCCCAGCCAGAGTGGCCCTTCCCCCGGGTGAGTCTGGGGACAGTGGGGGGTGGCTCTGGAGGGCCTCCGGGGGCTCCAGTGGCTCCAGGGGGTGCTCAGCGGAGGCCATGCCCAGCCAGAGTGGCCCTTCCCCGGCCTCATATGCGGCAGAGTGCGGGGTGAGCAAAATGGGTTAAAATGGGTTAAAATGTGAAAAAAAAAAAAAAAAAAAAAAAAAAAACACCAAAATGAGCAAAATGA
>NW_027316213.1:0-2500 GCF_026437365.1 Eucyclogobius newberryi | reverse complement strand
TTCCCCGGGGTGAGTCTGGAGGAGTGGGGGGTGGCTCTGGAGGTGCTCCGGGGGCTCCAGGGGGTGCTTGGTGGAGACCATGCCCAGCCAGAGTGTCCCTTCCCCGGGGTGAGTCTGGGGAGAGTGGGGGGTGGCTCTGGGGGTGCTCCGGGGGCTCCAGGGGGTGCTTGGTGGAGACCATGCCCAGCCAGAGTGGCCCTTCCCCGGGGTGAGTCTGGGGAGAGTGGGGGGTGGCTCTGGAGGGCCTCCGGGGGTTCCAGGGGTTCCAGGGGTTCCAGGGGGTGCTCGGTGGAGGCCATGCCCAGCCAGAGTGGCCCTTCCCCGGGCAGAGTCTGGGGAGAGTGGGGGGTGGCTCTGGAGGTGCTCCGGGGGCTCCAGGGGCTGCTTGGTGGAGACCATGCCCAGCCAGAGTGGCCCTTCCCCCGGGTGAGTCTGGGGACAGTGGGGGGTGGCCCTGGAGGGCCTCCGGGGGTTCCAGGGGGTGCTCGGCGGAGGCCATGCCCGGCCAGAGTGTCCCTTCCCCGGGCAGAGTCTGGGGAGAGTGGGGGGTGGCTCTGGAGGTGCTCCGGGGGCTCCAGGGGTTCCAGGGGGTGGTCGGCGGAGGCCATGCCCAGCCAGAGTGTCCCTTCCCCGGGGTGAGTCTGGAGGAGAGTGGGGGGTGGCTCTGGGGGTGCTCCGGGGGCTCCAGGGGGTGCTCGGCGGAGGCCATGCCCAGCCAGAGTGTCCCTTCCCCGGGGTGAGTCTGGAGGAGTGGGGGGTGGCCCTGGAGGTGCTCCGGGGGCTCCAGGGGCTCCAGGGGGTGCTCGGTGGGGGCCATGCCCAGCCAGAGTGTCCCTTCCCCGGGGTGAGTCTGGAGGAGTGGGGGGTGGCTCTGGAGGTGCTCCGGGGGCTCCAGGGGGTGCTTGGTGGAGACCATGCCCAGCCAGAGTGGCCCTCCCCCGGGGTGAGTCTGGGGAGAGTGGGGGGTGGCTCTGGAGGGCCTCCGGGGGTTCCAGGGGCTCCAGGGGGTGCTTGGTGGAGGCCATGCCCAGCCAGAGTGTCCCTTCCCCGGGGTGAGTCTGGGGTGAGTGGGGGGTGGCTCTGGGGGTGCTCCGGGGGCTCCAGGGGGTGCTCGGCGGAGGCCATGCCCAGCCAGAGTGGCCCTTCCCCGGGGTGAGTCTGGGGAGAGTGGGGGGTGGCTCTGGGGGTGCTCCGGGGGCTCCAGGGGCTCCAGGGGGTGCTCGGTGGGGGCCATGCCCAGCCAGAGTGTCCCTTCCCCGGGGTGAGTCTGGAGGAGTGGGGGGTGGCTCTGGAGGTGCTCCGGGGGCTCCAGGGGGTGCTTGGTGGAGACCATGCCCAGCCAGAGTGTCCCTTCCCCGGGGTGAGTCTGGGGAGAGTGGGGGGTGGCTCTGGGGGTGCTCCGGGGGCTCCAGGGGGTGCTTGGTGGAGACCATGCCCAGCCAGAGTGGCCCTTCCCCGGGGTGAGTCTGGGGAGAGTGGGGGGTGGCTCTGGAGGGCCTCCGGGGGTTCCAGGGGTTCCAGGGGTTCCAGGGGGTGCTCGGTGGAGGCCATGCCCAGCCAGAGTGGCCCTTCCCCGGGCAGAGTCTGGGGAGAGTGGGGGGTGGCTCTGGAGGTGCTCCGGGGGCTCCAGGGGCTGCTTGGTGGAGACCATGCCCAGCCAGAGTGGCCCTTCCCCCGGGTGAGTCTGGGGACAGTGGGGGGTGGCCCTGGAGGGCCTCCGGGGGTTCCAGGGGGTGCTCGGCGGAGGCCATGCCCGGCCAGAGTGTCCCTTCCCCGGGCAGAGTCTGGGGAGAGTGGGGGGTGGCTCTGGAGGTGCTCCGGGGGCTCCAGGGGCTGCTTGGTGGAGACCATGCCCAGCCAGAGTGGCCCTTCCCCCGGGTGAGTCTGGGGACAGTGGGGGGTGGCTCTGGAGGGCCTCCGGGGGCTCCAGTGGCTCCAGGGGGTGCTCAGCGGAGGCCATGCCCAGCCAGAGTGGCCCTTCCCCGGCCTCATATGCGGCAGAGTGCGGGGTGAGCAAAATGGGTTAAAATGGGTTAAAATGTGAAAAAAAAAAAAAAAAAAAAAAAAAAAACACCAAAATGAGCAAAATGAAATAATCCCCTATCATCAGTGCACTGTTTGACCCCTGAAAAGCACTCCCCTGGGGCCTGGAGGTGATCTGACCATCAGAGTATAGCACCCTATGCCCCTGAGGGACTTAGAGTAAAAACCGAAATAGTACACTATTCCCGAAAAGACTCTGTCGTTTTTCGGCAATAGTACACTATACCCATCGACTCTGTCGTTTTTCCGGGCCGTAGTACGAAGTTGTGAGCAAAAGGGGTGAAAATGGGTTAAAATGTGAAAAAACACCAAAATGAGCAAAATGAAATAATCCCCCATCATCAGTGCACTGTTTGACCCCAGAAAAGCACTCCCCTGGGGCCTGGAGGTGATCTGACCATCATAGTATAGCACCCCATGCCCCTGAGGGACTTAGAGTAAAAACCGAAATAGTACA
>NW_027316212.1:581145-601468 GCF_026437365.1 Eucyclogobius newberryi | reverse complement strand
GTGTGTTTTATTGGTCATAAGACTATGTAGTGTGTTTTATCTTTGGTCATAAGACTATGTAGTGTGTTTTATCTTTGGTCATAAGACTATGTAGTATGTTTTATCTTTGGTCATAAGACTATGTAGTGTGTTTTATCTTTGGTCATAAGACTATGTAGTGTGTTTTATCTTTGGTCTTAAGACTATGTAGTGTGTTTTATCTTTGGTCATAAGACTATGTAGTGTGTTTTATCTTTGGTCTTAAGACTATGTAGTGTGTTTTATCTTTGGTCATAAGACTATGTAGTGTGTTTTATCTTTGGTCACAAGACTATGTAGTGTGTTTTATCTTTGGTCATAAGACTATGTAGTGTGTTTTATCTTTGGTCATAAGACTATGTAGTGTGTTTTATCTTTGGTCATAAGACTATGTAGTGTGTTTTATCTTTGGTCATAAGACTATGTAGTGTGTTTTATCTTTGGTCATAAGACTATGTAGTGTGTTTTATCTTTGGTCATAAGACTATGTAAGTGTGTTTTATCTTTGGTCATAAGACTATGTAGTGTGTTTTATCTTTGGTCATAAGACTATGTAGTGTGTTTTATCTTTGGTCTTAAGACTATGTAGTGTGTTTTATCTTTGGTCATAAGACTATGTAGTGTGTTTTGTCTTTGGTCATAAGACTATGTAGTGTGTTTTATCTTTGGTCATAAGACTATGTAGTGTGTTTTATCTTTGGTCTCAAGACTATGTAGTGTGTTTTATCTTTGGTCATAAGACTATGTAGTGTGTTTTATCTTTGGTCATAAGACTATGTAGTGTGTTTTATCTTTGGTCTCAAGACTATGTAGTGTGTTTTATCTTTGGTCATAAGACTATGTAGTGTGTTTTATCTTTGGTCATAAGACTATGTAGTGTGTTTTATCTTTGGTCTTAAGACTATGTAGTGTGTTTTATCTTTGGTCATAAGACTATGTAGTATGTTTTATTGGTCATAAGACTATGTAGTGTGTTTTATATTTGGTCATAAGACTATGTAGTGTGTTTTATCTTTGGTCATAAGACTATGTAGTGTGTTTTATCTTTGGTCATTAGACTATGTAGTGTGTTTTATCTTTGGTCATAAGACTATGTAGTGTGTTTTATCTTTGGTCTCAAGACTATGTAGTGTGTTTTATCTTTGGTCATAATACTATGTAGTGTGTTTTATATTTGGTCATAAGACTATGTAGTGTGTTTTATCTTTGGTCATAAGACTATGTAGTGTGTTTTATCTTTGGTCATAAGACTATGTAGTGTGTTTTATCTCTGGTCATAAGACTATGTAGTGTGTTTTATCTTTGGTCATAAGACTATGTAGTGTGTTTTATCTTTGGTCATAAGACTATGTAGTGTGTTTTATCTTTGGTCATAAGACTATGTAGTGTGTTTTATATTTGGTCATAAGACTATGTAGTGTGTTTTATTGGTCATAAGACTATGTAGTGTGTTTTATCTTTGGTCATAAGACTATGTAGTGTGTTTTATCTTTGGTCATAAGACTATGTAGTGTGTTTTATCTTTGGTCATAAGACTATGTAGTGTGTTTTATCTTTGGTCATAAGACTATGTAGTGTGTTTTATCTTTGGTCTTAAGACTATGTAGTGTGTTTTATCTTTGGTCTTAAGACTATGTAGTGTGTTTTATCTTTGGTCATAAGACTATGTAGTGTGTTTTATCTTTGGTCATAAGACTATGTAGTGTGTTTTATCTTTGGTCATAAGACTATGTAGTGTGTTTTATCTTTGGTCATAAGACTATGTAGTGTATTTTATTGGTCATAAGACTATGTAGTGTGTTTTATCTTTGGTCATAAGACTATGTAGTGTGTTTTATCTTTGGTCATAAGACTATGTAGTGTGTTTTATCTTTGGTCATAAGACTATGTAGTGTATTTAATTGGTCATAAGACTATGTAGTGTGTTTTATATTTGGTCATAAGACTATGTAGTGTGTTTTATCTTTGGTCATAAGACTATGTAGTGTGTTTTATCTTTGGTCATAATACTATGTAGTTTGTTTTATATTTGGTCATAAGACTATGTAGTGTGTTTTATCTTTGGTCATAAGACTATGTAGTGTGTTTTATCTTTGGTCATAAGACTATGTAGTGTGTTTTATCTTTGGTCATAAGACTATGTAGTGTGTTTTGTCTTTGGTCATAAGACTATGTAGTGTGTTTTATCTTTGGTCATAAGACTATGTAGTGTGTTTTATCTTTGGTCATAAGACTATGTAGTGTGTTTTATATTTGGTCATAAGACTATGTAGTGTGTTTTATTGGTCATAAGACTATGTAGTGTGTTTTATCTTTGGTCATAAGACTATGTAGTGTGTTTTATCTTTGGTCATAAGACTATGTAGTGTGTTTTATCTTTGGTCATAAGACTATGTAGTGTGTTTTATCTTTGGTCATAAGACTATGTAGTGTGTTTTATCTTTGGTCTTAAGACTATGTAGTGTGTTTTATCTTTGGTCATAAGACTATGTAGTGTGTTTTATCTTTGGTCATAAGACTGTGTAGTGTGTTTTATCTTTGGTCATAAGACTATGTAGTGTGTTTTATCTTTGGTCATAAGACTATGTAGTGTGTTTTATTGGTCATAAGACTATGTAGTGTGTTTTATCTTTGGTCATAAGACTATGTAGTGTGTTTTATCTTTGGTCATAAGACTATGTAGTGTGTTTTATCTTTGGTCATAAGACTATGTAGTGTGTTTTATCTTTGGTCATAAGACTATGTAGTGTGTTTTATCTTTGGTCTTAAGACTATGTAGTGTGTTTTATCTTTGGTCATAAGACTATGTAGTGTGTTTTATCATTGGTCATAATACTATGTAGTGTGTTTTATATTTGGTCATAAGACTATGTAGTGTGTTTTATCTTTGGTCATAAGACTATGTAGTGTGTTTTATCTTTGGTCTTAAGACTATGTAGTGTGTTTTATCTTTGGTCTTAAGACTATGTAGTGTGTTTTATCTTTGGTCTTAAGACTATGTAGTGTGTTTTATCTTTGGTCATAAGACTATGTAGTGTGTTTTATCTTTGGTCATAAGACTATGTAGTGTGTTTTATCTTTGGTCATAAGACTATGTAGTGTGTTTTATCTTTGGTCTTAAGACTATGTAGTGTGTTTTATCTTTGGTCATAAGACTATGTAGTGTGTTTTATCTTTGGTCATAAGACTATGTAGTGTGTTTTATCTTTGGTCATAAGACTATGTAGTGTGTTTTATCTTTGGTCATAAGACTATGTAGTGTGTTTTATCTTTGGTCATAAGACTATGTAGTGTGTTTTATCTTTGGTCATAAGACTATGTAGTGTGTTTTATATTTGGTCATAAGACTATGTAGTGTGTTTTATCTTTGGTCATAAGACTATGTAGTGTGTTTTATATTTGGTCATAAGACTATGTAGTGTGTTTTATTGGTCATAAGACTGTGTAGTGTGTTTTATCTTTGGTCATAAGACTATGTAGTGTGTTTTATCTTTGGTCATAAGACTATGTAGTGTGTTTTATCTTTGGTCATAAGACTATGTAGTGTGTTTTATCTTTGGTCATAAGACTATGTAGTGTGTTTTATCTTTGGTCTTAAGACTATGTAGTGTGTTTTATCTTTGGTCATAAGACTATGTAGTGTGTTTTATCTTTGGTCATAAGACTATGTAGTGTGTTTTATCTTTGGTCTTAAGACTATGTAGTGTGTTTTATCTTTGGTCATAAGACTATGTAGTGTGTTTTATCTTTGGTCATAAGACTATGTAGTGTGTTTTATCTTTGGTCTTAAGACTATGTAGTCTGTTTTATCTTTGGTCATAAGACTATGTAGTGTGTTTTATCTTTGGTCATAAGACTATGTAGTGTGTTTTATTGGTCATAAGACTATGTAGTGTGTTTTATCTTTGGTCTTAAGACTATGTAGTGTGTTTTATCTTTGGTCATAAGACTATGTAGTGTGTTTTATCTTTGGTCATAAGACTATGTAGTGTGTTTTATCTTTGGTCATAAGACTATGTAGTGTGTTTTATCTTTGGTCTTAAGACTATGTAGTGTGTTTTATCTTTGGTCATAAGACTATGTAGTGTGTTTTATCTTTGGTCATAAGACTGTGTAGTGTGTTTTATCTTTGGTCATAAGACTATGTAGTGTGTTTTATCTTTGGTCATAAGACTATGTAGTGTGTTTTATTGGTCATAAGACTATGTAGTGTGTTTTATCTTTGGTCATAAGACTATGTAGTGTGTTTTATCTTTGGTCATAAGACTATGTAGTGTGTTTTATCTTTGGTCATAAGACTATGTAGTGTGTTTTATCTTTGGTCATAAGACTATGTAGTGTGTTTTATCTTTGGTCTTAAGACTATGTAGTGTGTTTTATCTTTGGTCATAAGACTATGTAGTGTGTTTTATCATTGGTCATAATACTATGTAGTGTGTTTTATATTTGGTCATAAGACTATGTAGTGTGTTTTATCTTTGGTCATAAGACTATGTAGTGTGTTTTATCTTTGGTCTTAAGACTATGTAGTGTGTTTTATCTTTGGTCTTAAGACTATGTAGTGTGTTTTATCTTTGGTCTTAAGACTATGTAGTGTGTTTTATCTTTGGTCATAAGACTATGTAGTGTGTTTTATCTTTGGTCATAAGACTATGTAGTGTGTTTTATCTTTGGTCATAAGACTATGTAGTGTGTTTTATCTTTGGTCTTAAGACTATGTAGTGTGTTTTATCTTTGGTCATAAGACTATGTAGTGTGTTTTATCTTTGGTCATAAGACTATGTAGTGTGTTTTATCTTTGGTCATAAGACTATGTAGTGTGTTTTATCTTTGGTCATAAGACTATGTAGTGTGTTTTATCTTTGGTCATAAGACTATGTAGTGTGTTTTATCTTTGGTCATAAGACTATGTAGTGTGTTTTATATTTGGTCATAAGACTATGTAGTGTGTTTTATCTTTGGTCATAAGACTATGTAGTGTGTTTTATATTTGGTCATAAGACTATGTAGTGTGTTTTATTGGTCATAAGACTGTGTAGTGTGTTTTATCTTTGGTCATAAGACTATGTAGTGTGTTTTATCTTTGGTCATAAGACTATGTAGTGTGTTTTATCTTTGGTCATAAGACTATGTAGTGTGTTTTATCTTTGGTCATAAGACTATGTAGTGTGTTTTATCTTTGGTCTTAAGACTATGTAGTGTGTTTTATCTTTGGTCATAAGACTATGTAGTGTGTTTTATCTTTGGTCATAAGACTATGTAGTGTGTTTTATCTTTGGTCTTAAGACTATGTAGTGTGTTTTATCTTTGGTCATAAGACTATGTAGTGTGTTTTATCTTTGGTCATAAGACTATGTAGTGTGTTTTATCTTTGGTCTTAAGACTATGTAGTCTGTTTTATCTTTGGTCATAAGACTATGTAGTGTGTTTTATCTTTGGTCATAAGACTATGTAGTGTGTTTTATTGGTCATAAGACTATGTAGTGTGTTTTATCTTTGGTCTTAAGACTATGTAGTGTGTTTTATCTTTGGTCATAAGACTATGTAGTGTGTTTTATCTTTGGTCTTAAGACTATGTAGTCTGTTTTATCTTTGGTCATAAGACTATGTAGTGTGTTTTATCTTTGGTCATAAGACTATGTAGTGTGTTTTATTGGTCATAAGACTATGTAGTGTGTTTTATCTTTGGTCTTAAGACTATGTAGTGTGTTTTATCTTTGGTCATAAGACTATGTAGTCTGTTTTATCTTTGGTCATAAGACTATGTAGTGTGTTTTATCTTTGGTCATAAGACTATGTAGTGTGTTTTATTGGTCATAAGACTATGTAGTGTGTTTTATCTTTGGTCATAAGACTATGTAGTGTGTTTTATCTTTGGTCATAAGACTATGTAGTGTGTTTTATCTTTGGTCATAAGACTATGTAGTGTGTTTTATCTTTGGTCATAAGACTATGTAGTGTGTTTTATCTTTGGTCATAAGACTATGTAGTGTGTTTTATCTTTGGTCATAAGACTATGTAGTGTGTTTTATTGGTCATAAGACTATGTAGTGTGTTTTATCTTTGGTCATAAGACTATGTAGTGTGTTTTATCTTTGGTCATAAGACTATGTAGTGTGTTTTATCTTTGGTCATAAGACTATGTAGTGTGTTTTATCTTTGGTCATAAGACTATGTAGTGTGTTTTATCTTTGGTCATAAGACTATGTAGTGTGTTTTATCTTTGGTCATAAGACTATGTAGTGTGTTTTATCTTTGGTCTTAATACTATGTAGTGTGTTTTATTGGTCATAAGACTATGTAGTGTGTTTTATCTTTGGTCATAAGACTATGTAGTGTGTTTTATTGGTCATAAGACTATGTAGTGTGTTTTATTGGTCATAAGACTATGTAGTGTGTTTTATCTTTGGTCATAAGACTATTAGTGTGTTTTATCTTTGGTCATAAGACTATGTAGTGTGTTTTATCTTTGGTCATAAGACTATGTAGTGTGTTTTATTGGTCATAAGACTATGTAGTGTGTTTTATCTTTGGTCATAAGACTATGTAGTGTGTTTTATCTTTGGTCATAAGACTATGTAGTGTGTTTTATCTTTGGTCATAAGACTATGTAGTGTGTTTTATCTTTGGTCATAAGACTATGTAGTGTGTTTTATCTTTGGTCTTAAGACTATGTAGTGTGTTTTATCTTTGGTCATAAGACTATGTAGTGTGTTTTATCTTTGGTCATAAGACTATGTAGTGTGTTTTATCTTTGGTCTTAAGACTATGTAGTGTGTTTTATCTTTGGTCATAAGACTATGTAGTGTGTTTTATCTTTGGTCATAAGACTATGTAGTGTGTTTTATCTTTGGTCATAAGACTATGTTGTATGTTTTATCTTTGGTCATAAGACTATGTAGTGTGTTTTATTGGTCATAAGACTATGTAGTGTGTTTTATATTTGGTCTTAAGACTATGTAGTGTGTTTTATCTTTGGTCATAAGACTATGTAGTGTGTTTTATTGGTCATAAGACTATGTAGTGTGTTTTATCTTTGGTCATAAGACTATGTAGTGTGTTTTATCTTTGGTCATAAGACTATGTAGTGTGTTTTATCTTTGGTCATAAGACTATGTAGTGTGTTTTATCTTTGGTCATAAGACTATGTAGTGTGTTTTATCTTTGGTCTTAAGACTATGTAGTGTGTTTTATCTTTGGTCATAAGACTATGTAGTGTGTTTTATCTTTGGTCTTAAGACTATGTAGTGTGTTTTATCTTTGGTCATAAGACTATGTAGTGTGTTTTATCTTTGGTCATAAGACTATGTAGTGTGTTTTATCTTTGGTCATAAGACTATGTAGTGTGTTTTATCTTTGGTCATAAGACTATGTAGTGTGTTTTATCTTTGGTCATAAGACTATGTAGTGTGTTTTATCTTTGGTCATAAGACTATGTAGTGTGTTTTATCTTTGGTCATAAGACTATGTAGTGTGTTTTATCTTTGGTCATAAGACTATGTAAGTGTGTTTTATCTTTGGTCATAAGACTATGTAGTGTGTTTTATCTTTGGTCATAAGACTATGTAGTGTGTTTTATCTTTGGTCTTAAGACTATGTAGTGTGTTTTATCTTTGGTCATAAGACTATGTAGTGTGTTTTGTCTTTGGTCATAAGACTATGTAGTGTGTTTTATCTTTGGTCATAAGACTATGTAGTGTGTTTTATCTTTGGTCTCAAGACTATGTAGTGTGTTTTATCTTTGGTCATAAGACTATGTAGTGTGTTTTATCTTTGGTCATAAGACTATGTAGTGTGTTTTATCTTTGGTCTCAAGACTATGTAGTGTGTTTTATCTTTGGTCATAAGACTATGTAGTGTGTTTTATCTTTGGTCATAAGACTATGTAGTGTGTTTTATCTTTGGTCTTAAGACTATGTAGTGTGTTTTATCTTTGGTCATAAGACTATGTAGTATGTTTTATTGGTCATAAGACTATGTAGTGTGTTTTATATTTGGTCATAAGACTATGTAGTGTGTTTTATCTTTGGTCATAAGACTATGTAGTGTGTTTTATCTTTGGTCATTAGACTATGTAGTGTGTTTTATCTTTGGTCATAAGACTATGTAGTGTGTTTTATCTTTGGTCTCAAGACTATGTAGTGTGTTTTATCTTTGGTCATAATACTATGTAGTGTGTTTTATATTTGGTCATAAGACTATGTAGTGTGTTTTATCTTTGGTCATAAGACTATGTAGTGTGTTTTATCTTTGGTCATAAGACTATGTAGTGTGTTTTATCTCTGGTCATAAGACTATGTAGTGTGTTTTATCTTTGGTCATAAGACTATGTAGTGTGTTTTATCTTTGGTCATAAGACTATGTAGTGTGTTTTATCTTTGGTCATAAGACTATGTAGTGTGTTTTATATTTGGTCATAAGACTATGTAGTGTGTTTTATTGGTCATAAGACTATGTAGTGTGTTTTATCTTTGGTCATAAGACTATGTAGTGTGTTTTATCTTTGGTCATAAGACTATGTAGTGTGTTTTATCTTTGGTCATAAGACTATGTAGTGTGTTTTATCTTTGGTCATAAGACTATGTAGTGTGTTTTATCTTTGGTCTTAAGACTATGTAGTGTGTTTTATCTTTGGTCTTAAGACTATGTAGTGTGTTTTATCTTTGGTCATAAGACTATGTAGTGTGTTTTATCTTTGGTCATAAGACTATGTAGTGTGTTTTATCTTTGGTCATAAGACTATGTAGTGTGTTTTATCTTTGGTCATAAGACTATGTAGTGTATTTTATTGGTCATAAGACTATGTAGTGTGTTTTATCTTTGGTCATAAGACTATGTAGTGTGTTTTATCTTTGGTCATAAGACTATGTAGTGTGTTTTATCTTTGGTCATAAGACTATGTAGTGTATTTAATTGGTCATAAGACTATGTAGTGTGTTTTATATTTGGTCATAAGACTATGTAGTGTGTTTTATCTTTGGTCATAAGACTATGTAGTGTGTTTTATCTTTGGTCATAATACTATGTAGTTTGTTTTATATTTGGTCATAAGACTATGTAGTGTGTTTTATCTTTGGTCATAAGACTATGTAGTGTGTTTTATCTTTGGTCATAAGACTATGTAGTGTGTTTTATCTTTGGTCATAAGACTATGTAGTGTGTTTTGTCTTTGGTCATAAGACTATGTAGTGTGTTTTATCTTTGGTCATAAGACTATGTAGTGTGTTTTATCTTTGGTCATAAGACTATGTAGTGTGTTTTATATTTGGTCATAAGACTATGTAGTGTGTTTTATTGGTCATAAGACTATGTAGTGTGTTTTATCTTTGGTCATAAGACTATGTAGTGTGTTTTATCTTTGGTCATAAGACTATGTAGTGTGTTTTATCTTTGGTCATAAGACTATGTAGTGTGTTTTATCTTTGGTCATAAGACTATGTAGTGTGTTTTATCTTTGGTCTTAAGACTATGTAGTGTGTTTTATCTTTGGTCATAAGACTATGTAGTGTGTTTTATCTTTGGTCATAAGACTGTGTAGTGTGTTTTATCTTTGGTCATAAGACTATGTAGTGTGTTTTATCTTTGGTCATAAGACTATGTAGTGTGTTTTATTGGTCATAAGACTATGTAGTGTGTTTTATCTTTGGTCATAAGACTATGTAGTGTGTTTTATCTTTGGTCATAAGACTATGTAGTGTGTTTTATCTTTGGTCATAAGACTATGTAGTGTGTTTTATCTTTGGTCATAAGACTATGTAGTGTGTTTTATCTTTGGTCTTAAGACTATGTAGTGTGTTTTATCTTTGGTCATAAGACTATGTAGTGTGTTTTATCATTGGTCATAATACTATGTAGTGTGTTTTATATTTGGTCATAAGACTATGTAGTGTGTTTTATCTTTGGTCATAAGACTATGTAGTGTGTTTTATCTTTGGTCTTAAGACTATGTAGTGTGTTTTATCTTTGGTCTTAAGACTATGTAGTGTGTTTTATCTTTGGTCTTAAGACTATGTAGTGTGTTTTATCTTTGGTCATAAGACTATGTAGTGTGTTTTATCTTTGGTCATAAGACTATGTAGTGTGTTTTATCTTTGGTCATAAGACTATGTAGTGTGTTTTATCTTTGGTCTTAAGACTATGTAGTGTGTTTTATCTTTGGTCATAAGACTATGTAGTGTGTTTTATCTTTGGTCATAAGACTATGTAGTGTGTTTTATCTTTGGTCATAAGACTATGTAGTGTGTTTTATCTTTGGTCATAAGACTATGTAGTGTGTTTTATCTTTGGTCATAAGACTATGTAGTGTGTTTTATCTTTGGTCATAAGACTATGTAGTGTGTTTTATATTTGGTCATAAGACTATGTAGTGTGTTTTATCTTTGGTCATAAGACTATGTAGTGTGTTTTATATTTGGTCATAAGACTATGTAGTGTGTTTTATTGGTCATAAGACTGTGTAGTGTGTTTTATCTTTGGTCATAAGACTATGTAGTGTGTTTTATCTTTGGTCATAAGACTATGTAGTGTGTTTTATCTTTGGTCATAAGACTATGTAGTGTGTTTTATCTTTGGTCATAAGACTATGTAGTGTGTTTTATCTTTGGTCTTAAGACTATGTAGTGTGTTTTATCTTTGGTCATAAGACTATGTAGTGTGTTTTATCTTTGGTCATAAGACTATGTAGTGTGTTTTATCTTTGGTCTTAAGACTATGTAGTGTGTTTTATCTTTGGTCATAAGACTATGTAGTGTGTTTTATCTTTGGTCATAAGACTATGTAGTGTGTTTTATCTTTGGTCTTAAGACTATGTAGTCTGTTTTATCTTTGGTCATAAGACTATGTAGTGTGTTTTATCTTTGGTCATAAGACTATGTAGTGTGTTTTATTGGTCATAAGACTATGTAGTGTGTTTTATCTTTGGTCTTAAGACTATGTAGTGTGTTTTATCTTTGGTCATAAGACTATGTAGTGTGTTTTATTGGTCATAAGACTATGTAGTGTGTTTTATCTTTGGTCATAAGACTATGTAGTGTGTTTTATCTTTGGTCATAAGACTATGTAGTGTGTTTTATCTTTGGTCATAAGACTATGTAGTGTGTTTTATCTTTGGTCATAAGACTATGTAGTGTGTTTTATCTTTGGTCATAAGACTATGTAGTGTGTTTTATCTTTGGTCTTAAGACTATGTAGTGTGTTTTATCTTTGGTCATAAGACTATGTAGTGTGTTTTATCTTTGGTCATAAGACTATGTAGTGTGTTTTATCTTTGGTCTTAAGACTATGTAGTGTGTTTTATCTTTGGTCATAAGACTATGTAGTGTGTTTTATCTTTGGTCATAAGACTATGTAGTGTGTTTTATCTTTGGTCATAAGACTATGTAGTGTGTTTTATCTTTGGTCTTAAGACTATGTAGTCTGTTTTATCTTTGGTCATAACACTATGTAGTGTGTTTTATCTTTGGTCATAAGACTATGTAGTGTGTTTTATTGGTCATAAGACTATGTAGTGTGTTTTATCTTTGGTCTTAAGACTATGTAGTGTGTTTTATCTTTGGTCATAAGACTATGTAGTGTGTTTTATCTTTGGTCATAAGACTATGTAGTGTGTTTTATCTTTGGTCTTAAGACTATGTAGTGTGTTTTATCTTTGGTCATAAGACTATGTAGTGTGTTTTATCTTTGGTCATAAGACTATGTAGTGTGTTTTATCTTTGGTCATAAGACTATGTAGTGTGTTTTATCTTTGGTCTTAAGACTATGTAGTGTGTTTTATCTTTGGTCATAAGACTATGTAGTGTGTTTTATCTTTGGTCTCAAGACTATGTAGTGTGTTTTATATTTGGTCATAATACTATGTAGTGTGTTTTATATTTGGTCATAAGACTATGTAGTGTGTTTTATCTTTGGTCATAAGACTATGTAGTGTGTTTTATCTTTGGTCATAAGACTATGTAGTGTGTTTTATCTTTGGTCATAAGACTATGTAGTGTGTTTTATCTTTGGTCATAAGACTATGTAGTGTGTTTTATCTTTGGTCATAAGACTATGTAGTGTGTTTTATCTTTGGTCATAAGACTATGTAGTGTGTTTTATCTTTGGTCGACCCTTGAGTATGAAACGGGAGCCTGTCGGAGGCGGAGCCTGTCGGAGGCGGTGCCAGAGTGTCTGGTAACCCCAGGTGACCTCATTGTAATTGGGATTTTAGGCTTAGTCTTGCATCAAAAACGAGTGATATCATCTTTCCAGCTTCAAGCGTCACAAAAATGACTTTCTTTAAATGTTTTTCTTCCTTTGGAACAGAAAAGGCCTTTGAGCCGGACTAAAGCAGGACAATGGAAGGTAAACGGGCTGAACATGGTCGAATCTGTAACTAAAGCAGGACTAAACCGGTAATGAACCATGTCTAAAGGGCAAATACTGTAGAACGACTTAAACCTTCGTTATCTTTGTCTTCACAATAATGACATGTCAAACGTCTACTGAGGAACATGTTCAACACTATCATCTGTCTATCACTTTTGATACTAGTTTAAGTCTTGATAATGAAATAACTCTAGACTCAGGATTGAAGCGGCTAAAGCTCCAGCTAAAGAAGTGTCTCGACTCGTCCAAGTGGCTTCTTCAGTGTCAGGGCGAAACCAGGTCTTGACTAGGATGAAATCATGCAAATATGGACAAAAATCGATCCATGGTGCACTAGGTCTAAATCAGGACTAAAGTTGCAAAAAATCAAGTAAAAAACAAATCCTTCAAATATTCAGACTTGAAATCTAAAAGTCTCTTCAAATGTGAACGCAATGAAGCCGATGGAATCACAAATGAAGCACAAACACGTCGTAGTCAGAGGCTTCAAACTGAAATATATTTTTGAAACTGATGCATCTTCGTCATCGCTCGGACCCGGCGGGAAATCAAGTGCAAGCGGAGACGGCCAACGCCATTAAACAGCCATATCCGTCATCTTTGGAGGAATGATGGATGCGCCGTGAGCTCCGGGAGACGTGACCCGCGCCGGGCCCCGAGGTCCCCCCAAGGTCCCGCCGGGGCCCATGGGCTCTGGCCCTACGGCTCAGATGGATCGGCTCCTGATTGTTTAACACATTAGACCAACAGGATGACACCAGCTCCAGCCTAATCCGTTTATGAAGAGACGTGTGCAACCTAATCCCTCTCCATCTCCCAGCAGCCCCTTCACCCGCTGTAGCTCCACCCCTCACTAACCTCATCCCTCTCCATCTCCCAGCAGCCCCTTCACCCGCTGTAGCTCCACCCCTCACTAACCTCATCCCTCTCCATCTCCCAGCAGCCCCTTCACCCGCTGTAGCTCCACCCCTCACTAACCTCATCCCTCTCCATCTCCCAGCAGCCCCTTCACCCGCTGTAGCTCCACCCCTCACTAACCTCATCCCTCTCCATCTCCCAGCAGCCCCTTCACCCGCTGTAGCTCCACCCCTCACTAACCTAATCCCTCTCCATCTCCCAGCAGCCCCCTCACCCGCTGTAGCTCCACCCCTCACTAACCTCATCCCTCTCCATCTCCCAGCAGCCCCTTCACCCGCTGTAGCTCCACCCCTCACTAACCTCATCCCTCTCCATCTCCCAGCAGCCCCTTCACCCGCTGTAGCTCCACCCCTCACTAACCTCATCCCTCTCCATCTCCCAGCAGCCCCTTCACCCGCTGTAGCTCCACCCCTCACTAACCTCATCCCTCTCCATCTCCCAGCAGCCCCTTCACCCGCTGTAGCTCCACCCCTCACTAACCTCATCCCTCTCCATCTCCCAGCAGCCCCTTCACCCGCTGTAGCTCCACCCCTCACTAACCTCATCCCTCTCCATCTCCCAGCAGCCCCTTCACCCGCTGTAGCTCCACCCCTCACTAACCTCATCCCTCTCCATCTCCCAGCAGCCCCTTCACCCGCTGTAGCTCCACCCCTCACTAACCTCATCCCTCTCCATCTCCCAGCAGCCCCTTCACCCGCTGTAGCTCCACCCCTCACTAACCTCATCCCTCTCCATCTCCCAGCAGCCCCTTCACCCGCTGTAGCTCCACCCCTCACTAACCTCATCCCTCTCCATCTCCCAGCAGCCCCTTCACCCGCTGTAGCTCCACCCCTCACTAACCTCATCCCTCTCCATCTCCCAGCAGCCCCTTCACCCGCTGTAGCTCCACCCCTCACTAACCTCATTCCTCTCCATCTCCCAGCAGCCCCTTCACCCGCTGTAGCTCCACCCCTCACTAACCTCATCCCTCTCCATCTCCCAGCAGCCCCTTCACCCGCTGTAGCTCCACCCCTCACTAACCTCATCCCTCTCCATCTCCCAGCAGCCCCTTCACCCGCTGTAGCTCCACCCCTCACTAACCTCATCCCTCTCCATCTCCCAGCAGCCCCTTCACCCGCTGTAGCTCCACCCCTCACTAACCTCATCCCTCTCCATCTCCCAGCAGCCCCTTCACCCGCTGTAGCTCCACCCCTCACTAACCTCATCCCTCTCCATCTCCCAGCAGCCCCTTCACCCGCTGTAGCTCCACCCCTCACTAACCTCATCCCTCTCCATCTCCCAGCAGCCCCTTCACCCGCTGTAGCTCCACCCCTCACTAACCTCATCCCTCTCCATCTCCCAGCAGCCCCTTCACCCGCTGTAGCTCCACCCCTCACTAACCTCATCCCTCTCCATCTCCCAGCAGCCCCTTCACCCGCTGTAGCTCCACCCCTCACTAACCTCATCCCTCTCCATATCCCAGCAGCCCCTTCACCCGCTGTAGCTCCACCCCTCACTAACCTCATCCCTCTCCATCTCCCAGCAGCCCCTTCACCCGCTGTAGCTCCACCCCTCACTAACCTCATCCCTCTCCATCTCCCAGCAGCCCCTTCACCCGCTGTAGCTCCACCCCTCACTAACCTCATCCCTCTCCATCTCCCAGCAGCCCCTTCACCCGCTGTAGCTCCACCCCTCACTAACCTCATCCCTCTCCATCTCCCAGCAGCCCCTTCACCCTCTGTAGCTCCACCCCTCACTAACCTCATCCCTCTCCATCTCCCAGCAGCCCCTTCACCCGCTGTAGCTCCACCCCTCACTAACCTCATCCCTCTCCATCTCCCAGCAGCCCCTTCACCCGCTGTAGCTCCACCCCTCACTAACCTCATCCCTCTCCATCTCCCAGCAGCCCCTTCACCCGCTGTAGCTCCACCCCTCACTAACCTCATCCCTCTCCATCTCCCAGCAGCCCCTTCACCCGCTGTAGCTCCACCCCTCACTAACCTCATCCCTCTCCATCTCCCAGCAGCCCCTTCACCCGCTGTAGCTCCACCCCTCACTAACCTCATCCCTCTCCATCTCCCAGCAGCCCCTTCACCCGCTGTAGCTCCACCCCTCACTAACCTCATCCCTCTCCATCTCCCAGCAGCCCCCTCACCCGCTGTAGCTCCACCCACACTCACGCTCGCATTCCTGGGCCCGTTTGAACTCAATCCCCCATCCAGGCTCGTCCCCCGGGAGCCTGAAGCCAAAGTGATGAAGATGTATTCCATGTCGGAGCTAATCCAATCATAATCGCTGGACCTCGGACCCTCATTAATCATCCCAACTGTGATTCTGTGCAAAGGCAGATGGTCCGGTCACAGTATCGCGCTGGACCAAAGGTTATGAAACCATCCTGTGTTTGAAGCGTTTGAAAAGTGTTTGAAGCGTTTGGGAGTCGACTCGGACGACACTCTCCATTATTATTAACATGAGAATCTTTCGTCTAAATGAAGACCAAACGTGGGCTAAACCAAGACTAAAATGAGTAAAACTGGTGAAACAAAAGTTTTATAAACAGTTTAATAACAATATAAAAACAAGCACAAAAAAATCCAAAACTTAACCTGGTCTTCTTTGGATCTAAACCAGGTGAAACCGTTTAAAAGTGCTTTAAAATATAAACTGTAAAATGATTTGCCTCATTGAGTCAAATTGACAACAACAAGCAGCAGTCTCATTTTGACCTCACATGAGACCGGCTTTTACAATATATTTCATCTGTATTGGGGAAAAGCTAGGGTGACCAGACGTCCCCTTTTCCAAGGGACAGTTCCAGTTTGGAGCCCCGTGTCCCGTGTCCCAGTGTTATTCAAACATGTCCCGGTATTTGGAACCGCCCACTTTAAAGAGGGGGATATTTAGTTCTTTCTTTTCCCCGAATCGAGAAAATCTTTTTTTTGAATAACACAAAAAGTCTCTCCGATTATAAAGTGACTCTCGTGAAAGAGGTGTGAATGAGAGTGTTGTAGTCCCGCCCCCATCGCAGCCCGGGTGTGTCCCAGCTCTAGAGCGTTGTAGTCCCGCCCCCATCGCAGCCCGGGTGTGTCCCAGCTCTAGAGCGTTGTAGTCCCGCCCCCATCGCAGCCCGGGTGTGTCCCAGCTCTAGAGCGTTGTAGTCCCGCCCCCATCGCAGCCCGGGTGTGTCCCAGCTCTAGAGTGTTGTAGTCCCGCCCCCATCGCAGCCCGGGTGTGTCCCAGCTCTAGAGCGTTGTAGTCCCGCCCCCATCGCAGCCCGGGTGTGTCCCTGCTCTAGAGCGTTTTAGTCCCGCCCCCATCGCAGCCCGGGTGTGTCCCTGCTCTAGACTGTTGTAGTCCCGCCCCCATCGCAGCCCGGGTGTGTCCCTGCTCTAGACTGTTGTAGTCCCGCCCCCATCGCAGCCCGGGTGTGTCCCTGCTCTAGACTGTTGTAGTCCCGCCCCCATCGCAGCCCGGGTGTGTCCCTGCTCTAGACTGTTGTAGTCCCGCCCCCATCGCAGCCCGGGTGTGTCCCTGCTCTAGACTGTTGTAGTCCCGCCCCCATCGCAGCCCGGGTGTGTCCCTGTTCTTCACTCGGTCCCGAAGCCAAAAGCAGATTTGACTTCATTGCATGACATTTGGAACTTTAATCTCTTTAAACCTGGATTATAACCAGGACTTAACCCGATCTAAAAGAGTTTTAAATTCTGACTTAATGTGGATGTGATGAAATAAGAATAACTCTGTGAATTACCAAGCAACAAAACCGTAAAAAAGTATTCAAGTAAATCTGGCGTTATTGTTCCTCTTTGTCTGTTCTATTGTGTCTGTTCCATGTACAATGACCCAAACAATGACCTCACATCGCTCCTGGACGTTCAGAATGAGCTCTTTCATTAAAGCGGCGTGAGCGATGTCATGGCGATGTTATCCGCCGTCTCTCCTGCCACCGCCGATAATGAGGCCGTATTTCAAGCGCCGCTATCTGCGTCCGACGCCCGTAACGTGTGAAGGTTAACGCTCTGATAATGGCTCGCACGCTTGGCCCCGCCCGGCCGCACGCTTGGCCCCGCCCGGTCGCACGCTTGGCCCCGCCCGGCCGCACGCTTGGCCCCGCCCAGCCGCACGCCACCGCTCCACAAATCAAACACGCTCCGTCTTCAGGGACCGTGACGACGCCCGATGTGGGTCATTCAGTGATCGGTCCAGAACAAAGAGCGGTCCAGAGGGAGAAAGACAGACGCTGCACACTTGTGGCTCTGGTGTGTGTCTTTGGCAGTAAAGTCGTGATGTGGAGCTGTTTATGGAACTGGTTTAGACCAACTTTGGTCCTGTCTTTATTCTTTGTGGAACTTAATTGAAGGGCCTGTAACTCATGTGCCCTCAAGTCTCCTTTTAGGCTCCTTTAAGTCTCCTTTAAGTTTCCTTTAAGGCTCCTTTAAGGCTCCTTTAAGTCTCCTTTAAGGCTCCTTTAAGGCTCCTTTAATGTGTATATATTATAATCTGTGCACCCCTAATGATGTCACTGATGTAAAACTATGATCAGTCACATAAATACAGAAACTCTTACTCCGACTCAGAAGGGTTCTTGTCCCGCATAGAAGGGTTCTTATCCCGTACAGAAGGGTTCTTATCCAGAACAGAAGGGTTCTTATCCAGAACAGAAGGGTTCTTATCCCGCACAGAAGGGTTCTTATCCCGCACAGTTCTGGTATCACTGGTCTTTGTTGTTCCAAACAAAACGACAATATGATTAGAATCTCTCCAAACACATTGTTCTGATTGAGTCTGGTGAAAGGGCATTACTTTTACTTTTACCATTACTATTACTTACGTTAATGTGATACAGTGGCTTTTACCTGAACTGTAAGAAAATCTGGTGCAGTCCAATTGTAGCATTAGCATTAGCAGTAGCATTAGCATTAGTTTATTTCTGTTGATTGTCCTAGTTCAGTGTCTTATTTTGTCACACTCTTAGTTTAACTTTTGGTTTATCAAGACCAGCGTCGTGTTATTTTTATCCACTTAAAGATAAGATGAAATAAACTTGATTCGTCCCAAACGTGTGCGATGGTGTTTCCGAGGTGGAGCCGCGGTGTGAGAAGCGCTTGAGCCGATGCCAGATTCAAACGTTGTGTCTTTGCGTCTTGTCTCCGTGTCCAGCTCCGTCTCCCGTCACGTCCATCCAGGCGAAGGACATCACCAGACACACCATCGCTCTGGCCTGGCAGGCGCCCGAGCGAGCCAACGGGGTCATCCTGGAGTACGAGGTCAAGTACTACGAGAAGGTAACGTCTGTCACACGGACTTATGTATTTCTTTATTGAGTACGAGGGCGTGGCACTGGACGAGGGCGTGGCACTGGCCCCTGGACGAGGGCGTGGCACTGGACCCTGGAGGTGAACTTTATTATTTGCATCAAAGAAAACGTGTTCATCGTGGGACATTTTAGCCTTGGGTCAGTTTGTAGAACAGAGTATTTCAAAGTGCTTCACAATACGACAGATACTGCGTCGTGAAATATTTGTGTATTCAGTTTGTGCGTAGGACAGGTTTTTTATACATTTATAATTTTGACTTTATTTGGTGTAGTTATACTTGCTGTAAATATAAATTATAGTTTTACACCAATAAAAAAGGTGCTTGTGGAGAAAAGTACTAACAGGAAGTGACATCACTAGAGGCAGATTGACCTGAAATAAAGACTGAATGAAAGCTTGTGGGTTTCTGGTGTTAATGATACAGCAGCGGTCAGTCAGTGGTCAGTCAGTGGTCAGTTAGGGGTCAGTCAGGGGTCAGTCAGTGGTCAGTCAGTGGTTAGTCAGTGGTCAGTCAGGGTCAGTCAGGGGGCAGTAAGACATAAAGAAACATGACTAACTTCCAAACATTTATGTTTTAATGTTGTAAATGTGACATGAGCGTTTCTTCTGTTTGAAGGACCAGAACGAGCGCAGCTACAGAATCATCAAAACCACGTCTCGTCACACGGACATCAAAGGCTTGACCGCTCTCACGTCGTACGTCTTTCATGTGAGAGCTCGGACCGCGGCCGGCTACGGCGACTTCAGCGCTCCCTTTGAGTTCATGACTAACTCTGGTGAGATCGCCTTTGTTCACGCCATAAATCATCACAGACATCACAACTGCGTTATTATATTAGCAAGGCTAGCTTTTGTTTATTGTACTCATGGTAATTCCCTCTGATGCCAGTAGATGGGGTTCTAACGACCTAAAAGCACAACAATAAACCTTAAACTTGACTCAGAGGCAACTGTTGTTGTGATTTTGGGCCTTACAAAAATAAATTTATTTGATGATTTGATTTGATGATAAACTACAACGAGTTTTTACTTTAGTATGAATCCAGACATGGAAGGATTCGCCACTCTTGAAATATCTTATAACGATAAACAGGAAGTCCACACTGACCATGTGGCTCTGTTTCCTGTTTGCACAGTCCCGGCGCCCATCATCGGAGACGGAGCGAACTCGACGGTGCTGCTGGTGTCGGTGGTGGGCAGCGTGGTCCTGCTCATCATCCTCATCAGCGCCTTTGTGATCAGCCGCAGGTGAGACTTCCTGTTTCCTGTGTGTAAGACTTCCTGTTTCCTGTGTCCGACGGTGGGCATGTCACACGTCACGGGTGATTGACAGGTCATTATTGTTGATCTGCAGAGGGTTATGTGCCGTCATGTTGTATTAGTATTATATAAGTGCAAGTATATTTCTGCACAAATATCAATCTGACCATCGTCATGGAAACACTCACGAACGAGAAATATCCACAAATAAAGTGAGATAAAGAGTATCGGGATTAGAGAGCAAACAAAGAGATAAAGAAAGAACCTAAGAGAGAGAGAGAGAGAGATAGGGGAGAGAGGGAGAGAGAGAGGGAGAGAGAGAGAGAGAGGAGAGAGAGAGAGAGATGAGAGAGAGAGAGAGGGGAAAGAGAGAGAGGAGAGAGGGAGGAGAGAGAGGAGAGAGTGAGAGAGAGAGAAGAGAGAGAGAGAGAGAGAGGAAGAGAGAGAGAGAGAGAGAGAGAGAGAGA